>NC_034187.2:75783509-75878509 GCF_002021735.2 Oncorhynchus kisutch
GAGAGAGGTCAACGAGAGGAGAGGAATGACATGGCAGAGAGAGAGGGAGAGAGAGGTCAACGAGAGGAGAGGAATGACATGGCAGAGAGAGATGGAGAGAGAGGTCAACGAGAGGAGAGGAATGACATGGCAGAGAGAGAGGGAGAGAGAGAGGTCAATGAGAGGAGAGGAATGACATGGCAGGGAGAGAGGGAGAGAGAGGTCAAAGAGAGGAGAGGTATGACATGGCAGAGAGAGAGGGAGAGAGAGGTCAACGAGAGGAGAGGAATGACATGGCAGAGAGAGAGGGAGAGAGAGAGGTCAAAGAGAGGAGAGGAATGACATGGCAGAGAGAGAGGGAGAGAGAGAGGTCAAAGAGAGGAGAGGTATGACATGGGAGAGAGAGGTCAACGAGAGGAGAGGAATGACATGGCAGAGAGAAAGGGGGAAGGAAGGGCTTGGAGAACATCTTGGAGAACATCTTCACATCCCCCCTCCTGTATTCCCCTGTCCTTCCCTCTATCACTTACCTCTATCTCTACTTTCGCTGTATCATTTGCTCTTTCTTTCGCTCTGTGCCATTTTATCATCTCTCTCTCTCTCTCTCTCTCTCTAGCTCTCTCTCTCTCTAGCTCTCTCTCTCTCTCTAGCTCTCTCTCTCTCTCTCTAGCTCTCTCTCTCTCTTTCTCTCTCCCACTCTCTCTCTCATCAGCCTCTCTCTTTCTGTCATCTCTCTCTCATCAGCTTCTCTCTTTCTGTCATCTCTCTCTCTCATCAGCCTCTCTCTTTCTGTCATCTCTCTCTCATCAGCTTCTCTCTTTCTGTCATCTCTCTCTCTCATCAGCCTCTCTCTTTCTGTCATCTCTCTCTCATCAGCTTCTCTCTTTCTGTCATCTCTCTCTCTCATCAGCTCCTCTCTTTCTGTCACCCTGCTTCTAAATCTCATTGGTCTAACAACATCCAATGAGGAAAAACAACCAGGGAAACCAACCATCACCACCTCCACCATCATGCAAGCAGGAAGTGACATCAAAGTTCACAAAGAGAAGAAAATATACAAAGGAAGTGGTCAGAGACTTACAAGCATCAGAGAGTCCTACAAGCATCACGCAACCACACAGTGTTCAGATGGAAAGGAGACGGGGGTTATCAGTACATATACAACGAATCACTGTTCTAAACACAGTCACACACTAGTAGATCTACAGATCTATGGTCATCTATCTATCTGTCTCTGGCGATCTCTACTATGGCATGGAGTGGAGAGAACACACAGCCAAACCCCCAGCAGTGTACCCCTGGTAGGAGCACCAACTAAAGGGCGATGAAGGGGGATGAGAGGGGTTTACCTTTCTGCTGTTTTCTGGCCTCGGTTCTGCTTGCTGCCTGGCTACAGTCAAACTAAGACAGAAAAACATGAAGCACCAAGCATGATGAAGCCCAACCCAGACAACATACAAAACAAACTAAACAAAAGCAAACAAAGAGGCAATGAATTAACAATGTACCATCCAGCAACAGACAGCTAGTCAGTTACTCACAGACATCCAATTAAAATGATGAATGAATAAATAAATACATATATGAATTAGAAGACTGATATATGATTCGATAAACATTGGACAGCAAGCCGAGGCCAAGCATGTGAAGTCCAGGCCAAAGGTCGGTGGGTACCAGAGGAACAGGTAATTTATAAAGAAAGTAGAATTGTTCTTGGTTCTGATGAGGCAACAGTGGGCTTTGAGTCTCTAAACCAGCCAGGAGCTATCAGGGATCAGGTGGTCACTCACAAGATACGATCAAGTCTCTCTCTCTCTCTCTCTCTCTCTCTCTCTCTCTCTCTCTCTCTCTCTCTCTCTCTCTCTCTCTCTCTCTCTCTCTCTCTCTCTCTCTCTCTCTCTCTCTCTCCTCTCTCTCTCTCTCTCTCTCTCTCTCTCTCTCTCCCCCTCTCCCCCCTCCCTCTCCCCCTCTCCCCCTCTCCCTCTCCCTCTCCCTCTCCCTCTCCCTGCCTACATTTTCTCTTTCAAATCTAATTACAAATCCCTCCTGCCTGTAGGCCTACAAAGCCACTTCGAGACCAAGCATCTCAACGTTAGATGGACTCTTTTAGAGATATCTTACCATTACCACAACCAATCATTGAATCATTATTCTGCACCAAGGTCCTATTACACAAGCTCAGAAACAGTCACTGACTGACCAAACTACATCGGAGCACAACTAACCCTGAAGTGGAATAATAAACCAGGTTTGTATTGCAGTAATAGGGGTCTTCAAAGGGACTTAACCAGTGAATGCATCACATATACATTCTATTAAAGGCTACGGATTGCTAACAAATGAGAGATCAAGACAACCACTGTAGTCCAATGCAGCACGGCCGCTGCAGTCCTATGCAGGGTTCCGTTCTAGTTTCCTGTCCATAAACAGTTCCAACGAGTGACCCTGCCCTTTTCTTCCTCACCTCCTAATTGTCCCAGGGACACTCAATGAGTCACGTTAACATCACGTTAACTTTAGTGCTCATCGGAGCTAGTGTTAGCTTCATCTTCATTGATAGAGCCAGGGAGAGCTAGCGCGCTCTGCTAAGCTAACGCTAGGCTACGCTACACTACACTGCACCAGCCCTTGGATATTTATGGTCAATTTGTGTGGAAGGGAGAAAACAGATGATGAGTTTATACTGGGCGCAGAGAGAGGGGGCATACAAATCATTTAAAAAAACGCTAATGAGAGGAAACAATTATTAAATTAATGCCTCAATTGTGCGCTGAGTTTAGAGGGAAACAAACAAGGAAATTAGGGGAGGGAGAGGACAAATGTCAGGCCATGAGGACGAATGGAAAAGCGAATGAGATGGAGGGAAGGTTGAAGAGGACAAGAAAGAGAGATTAAGATACGTTAGAGCCCTATAGCTCGATGCCAGAACATTTGGTTAAGGACCTAAGGAGTACAGTCAAATTTCCCTCACTGACTCAATAACCCTTAGATCCTTGTCATTGGAAATTACACGTCACAGCATTGTCACTATGATTGGTACAATTTGCGGCAGCAACACTATTGCTAGCATTTCAATAGCATTTTAAACAGGTCAACATTCACAAGGCCGCAGGGCCAGGTGGATTACCAGGACGTGTACTCAGAGCATGCACAGACTAACTGGCAAGTGTCTTCACTAACATGTTTCAACCTCTCCCTGACTGAGTCTATAATACCTACATGTTTCAACCTCTCCCTGACTGAGTCTATAATACCTACATGTTTCAACCTCTCCCTGACTGAGTCTATAATACCTACATGTTTCAACCTCTCCCTGACTGAGTCTATAATACCTACATGTTTCAACCTCTCCCTGACTGAGTCTATAATACCTACATGTTTCAACCTCTCCCTGACTGAGTCTATAATACCTACATGTTTCAACCTCTCTACAACTGAGTCTATTATACCTGCAAGTTTCAAGCAGACCACTCGGGTCCCTGTACCCAAGAACACTAACACTGTACCCCCTGCCTAAATGACTACCGACCAGTAGCACTCACGTCTGTAGCCATGAAGTGCTTTGAACGGCTGGTCATGACTCACATCAACACCATTATCCCAGAAACCCTAGACCCACTCCAATTCGCATACCGCCAAACAGATCCACAGATGACGCAATCTCAATCGCATTCCACACTGCCCTTTCTCACCTGGACAAAAGGAACACCTATGTGAGAATGTTGTTCATTGACTACAGCTCAGCGTTCAACACCATAGTGCCCACAAAGCTCATCACTAAGCTAAGGACCCTGGAACTAAACACCTCCCGCTACAACTAGATGCCCTCAATCTCACACAAATCATCAGGGAACCCACCAGGTACAACCTTAACTCTGTAAACAAGGGCACCCTCATAGACGTCATCCTGACCAACTGGCCCTCCAAATACACCTCCGCTGTCTTCAACCAGGATCTCAGCGATCACTGCCTCATTGCCTGTATCCGCTACGGAGCCGCAGTCAAACGACCACCCCTCATCACTGTCAAACGCTCCCTAAAACACTTCTGTGAGCAGGCCTTTCTAATCGACCTGGCCCGGGTATCCTGGAAGGACATTGACCTCATCCCGTCAGTTGAGGATGCCTGGTCATTCTTTAAAAGTAACTTCCTCACCATTTTAGATAAGCATGCTCCGTTCAAAAAATGCAGAACTAAGAACAGATACAGCCCTTGGTTCACCCCAGACCTGACTGCCCTCGACCAGCACAAAAACATCCTGTGGCGGACTGCAATAGCATCGAATAGTCCCCGTGATATGCAACTGTTCAGGGAAGTCCGGAACCAATACACGCAGTCAGTCAGGAAAGCTAAGGCCAGCTTCTTCAGGCAGAAGTTTGCATCCTGTAGCTCCAACTCCAAAAAGTTCTGGGACACTGTGAAGTCCATGGAGAACAAGAGCACCTCCTCCCAGCTGCCCACTGCACTGAGGCTAGGTAACACGGTCACCACTGATAAATCCATGATTATCGAAAACTTCAATAAGCATTTCTCAACAGCTGGCCATGCCTTCCGCCTGGCTACTTCAACCTCGGCCAACAGCTCCGCCCCCCCCGCAGCTCCTCGCCCAAGCCTCTCCAGGTTCTCCTTTACCCAAATCCAGATAGCAGATGTTCTGAAAGAGCTGCAAAACCTGGACCCGTACAAATCAGCTGGGCTTGACAATCTGGACCCTCTATTTCTGAAACTATCTGCCACCATTGTCGCAACCCCTATTACCAGCCTGTTCAACCTCTCTTTCATCTCGTCTGAGATCCCCAAGGATTGGAAAGCTGCCGCAGTCATCCCCCTCTTCAAAGGGGGAGACACCCTGGACCCAAACTGTTACAGACCTATATCCATCCTGCCCTGCCTATCTAAGGTCTTCGAAAGCCAAGTCAACAAACAGGTCACTGACCATCTCGAATCCCACCGTACCTTCTCCGCTGTGCAATCTGGTTTCCGAGCCGGTCATGGGTGCACCTCAGCCACACTCAAGGTACTAAACGACATCATAACCGCCATCGATAAAAGACAGTACTGTGCAGCCGTCTTCATCGACCTCGCCAAGGCTTTCGACTCTGTCAATCACCATATTCTTATCGGCAGACTCAGTAGCCTCGGTTTTTCGGATGACTGCCTTGCCTGGTTCACCAATTACTTTGCAGACAGAGTTCAGTGTGTCAAATCGGAGGGCATGCTGTCCGGTCCTCTGGCAGTCTCTATGGGGGTGCCACAGGGTTCAATTCTCGGGCCGACTCTTTTCTCTGTGTATATCAATGATGTTGCTCTTGCTGCGGGCGATTCCCTGATCCACCTCTACGCAGACGACACCATTCTATATACTTTCGGCCCGTCTTTGGACACTGTGCTATCTAACCTCCAAACAAGCTTCAATGCCATACAACACTCCTTCCGTGGCCTCCAACTGCTCTTAAACGCTAGTAAAACCAAATGCATGCTTTTCAACCGGTCGCTGCCTGCACCTGCATGCCCGACTAGCATCACCACCCTGGATGGTTCCGACCTAGAATATGTGGACGTCTATAAGTACCTAGGTGTCTGGCTAGACTGCAAACTCTCCTTCCAGACTCATATCAAACATCTCCAATCGAAAATCAAATCAAGAGTCGGCTTTCTATTCCGCAACAAAGCCTCCTTCACTCAAGCCGCCAAGCTTACCCTAGTAAAACTGACTATCCTACCGATCCTCGACTTCGGCGATGTCATCTACAAAATGGCTTCCAACACTCTACTCAGCAAACTGGATGCAGTCTATCACAGTGCCATCCGTTTTGTCACTAAAGCACCTTATACCACCCACCACTGCGACTTGTATGCTCTAGTCGGCTGGCCCTCGCTACATATTCGTCGCCAGACCCACTGGCTCCAGGTCATCTACAAGTCTATGCTAGGTAAAGCTCCGCCTTATCTCAGCTCACTGGTCACGATGGCAACACCCATCCGTAGCACGCGCTCCAGCAGGTGTATCTCACTGATCATCCCTAAAGCCAACACCTCATTTGGCCGCCTTTCGTTCCAGTACTCTGCTGCCTGTGACTGGAACGAATTGCAAAAATCGCTGAAGTTGGAGACTTTTATCTCCCTCACCAACTTCAAACATCAGCTATCTGAGCAGCTAACCGATCGCTGCAGCTGTACATAGTCTATTGGTAAATAGCCCACCCTTTTCACCTACCTCATCCCCGTACTGTTTCTATTTATTTACTTTTCTGCTCTTCTGCACACCAATATCTCTACCTGTACATGACCATCTGATCTTTTATCACTCCAGTGTTAATCTGCAAAATTGTAATTATTTGCCTACCTCCTCATGCCTTTTGCACACATTGTATATAGACCCCCCCTTCGTTTTCTACTGTGTTATTGACTTGTTAATTGTTTACTCCATGTGTAACTCTTTGTTGTATGCTCACACTGCTATGCTTTATCTTGGCCAGGTCGCAGTTGCAAATGAGAACTTGTTCTCAACTAGCCTACCTGGTTAAATAAAGGTGAAATAAAAAATAAAAATAAAATAAACAACTGCAACAACACATCTGCCACGTTGATCCTCAACATGGGGGCCCCTCAGGGGTGCATGCTCAGTACCCTCCTGTACTCCCTGTTCACCCATGACCATGTGGCCAAGCACGACTCCAACACCATCATCAAGTTTGCTGATGACACAACGGTGGTAGGCCTGATCACCAACAATTATGAGACAGCCTACAGGGAGGACGTCAGAGACTTGGCAGTGTGGTGCCAGGACAACAAACTCTCCCTCAATGTGAGAATACAAAGGAGATGATCGTGGACACAGGAAAGGAGGGCCGAACAGGCCCCCATTAACATCGACGGCGCTGTAGTGGAGCAGGTTGAGAGTTTCAAGTTCCTTTGTGTCCACATCACCAACAAACTATCATGGTTCAAACTCGTGAAGAGGCACGACAACGCCTTTCCCCCCTCAGGAGACTGGCTAGATTTGGCATGGGTCCCCAGAACCTCTGAAAATTTTACAGCTGCACCATTGAAAGCATCCTGACTGGTTGCATCATCACCTGGTATGGCAACTGCTTGTCATCCGACCGCAAGGCGCTACAGAGGGTAGTGCGTACAGCCCAGTACATTACTGGGGCCAAGCTTCACATCTAGGTCCAAAAGGCTCCTTAACAGCTTCTACCCCCAAGCCATAAGACTGCTGAACAATTCATCAGATGGCTACATAGACTATTGACATTGACCCCCCTCCCCCTTTGTTTTTACACTGCTGCTACTCTCTGTTTATTATCTATGCAAAGTCCCTTTACCCCGAGCTACATGTACAAATGAGCTTGACTAACCTGTACCCTGCACATTGACTCGGTACTGCTGCTGACTGTATATAGCCTTATTATTGTTATTTTATTGTAATTCTTTAAAATGTTTCCTTAGCTCTAATTTTTTTAAACTGCAATGTTGGTTAAGGGCTTTTAAGTAAGCATTTCATGGTAAGGTCTACTACACCTGTTGAATTTGGCACGTGACAAATTGTATTCTATTTGAATAACAGTCATAAATAGATAAACAGTGGAAAAACACTGGAACCAAACCTAAAGTTCAGATGAAGTCTGCTACTCACCCCATGCTATACATGTCTGGATCTGGATCTGACCTACAGTTGACAGATTGATTCATTGATAAATCGATTGTTTCATTGATTAATTTGTTCTTATAATCAAAACAAATACACATGCCTTATCAACATCACTGCAGAGAGAAAATGCATCCATTTCAAATCACCATGGATAAAAACACAATCAAGTAGAAGTACTTATTTCCTCTCTGCCTCACTGAGCTCTACACAGCTCTGAAACATCATCTGTCTGTCTGGAGAGACCAGAACACGCTTCATTTCCCTCACAGCAAATCAGAGTGAGAGGAAGAAACACAGCCCATTTGAGAGATGAAATATGCATCAGCTCGGCAGTCGTACCGTACGACTGAGCACACCCACACACACATACTGTACACATACACACACATACACACACACACACATACACAAACACAACAAATACACACACATACACGCAGACACACATACACACACACACACAAAAACACACACACATACACACACACACACACACACATGCACAAACACAACAAATACACACACAAACTTAGAGTGCATCTGTCACCGCTTGGCTGGTGACTGCACTCACCTTTCGTACCCTGAGTAACAGAGAGAGAGAGAGATGGGGAGAAAGAGAGGTAGACAGAGAGAGATAGTGAGTGGGGAGAGAGAGCTAGGGTGAGACAGGGTAGAGGTAGGGACAGAGACAAAGCAACAGAGAGAGAGAGAGAGAGAGAGAGAGCTAAAGAGAGAAAGGGTTAAAGAGAGAGAGAGACAGGATAGAGGTAGGAAGAGAGAGCAACAGAGAGAGAGAGACAGGAAAGTGGTAGGGACAGAGAGAGAAACAGAGAGAGAGAGACAGGATAGCGGTAGGGACAGAGAGAGAGCGGCACAGGGAGAGAGAGACAGGATAGAGGTGGGGACAGAGAGAGAGCGAAACAGAGAGAGAGAGACAGGATAGAGGTAGGGAGAGAGAGAGACAGAGATAGAGAGAGAGAGAGAGAGAGAGAGAGAGAGAGAGAGAGAGAGGTAGGGTCAGAGAGAGAGCGACAGAGAGAGTGCAACAGACAGAGAGGATAGAGGTAGCGACAGAGCAAGAGAGACATGATAGACGTAAGGACAGAGAGAGAGACAGGATAGAGGTTGGGACAGAGCAAGAGAGACATGATAGACGTAAGGACAGAGAGAGAGACAGGATAGAGGTTGGGACAGAGAGAGAGCGCCACAGAGAGAGAGAGAGAAAGGATAGAGGTAGGGACAGCAAGAGAGTGACAGAGAGAGAGAGAGACAGGATAGAGGTAGGAAGAGAGAGCAACAGAGAGAGAGAGACAGGATAGCGGTAGGGACATAGAGAGAGCGAAACAGAGAGAGACAGGATAGAGGTAGGGAGAGAGAGAGAGAGAGAGAGAGAGAGAGAGAGAGAGAGAGAGCGAGAGAGAGAGAGAGAGAGAAAGAGAGAGAGGTAGGGTCAGAGAGAGAGCGACAGAGAGAGTGAAAAAGACAGAGAAAATAGAGGTAGCGACAGAGCAAGAGAGACATGATAGAGGTAAGGACAGAGAGAGAGAGACAGGATAGAGGTTGGGACAGAGCAAGAGAGACATGATAGAGGTAAGGACAGAGAGAGAGAGACAGGATAGAGGTTGGGACAGAGAGAGAGAGAGACAGGATAGAGGTTGGGACAGAGAGAGAGACATGATAGAGGTAAGGACAGAGAGAGAGAGAGACAGGATAGAGGTTGGGACAGAGAGAGAGACATGCTAGAGGTAAGGACAGAGAGAAAGGATAGAGGTAGGGACAGAGAGATAGAGAGAGGATAGAGGAGAGCGAAAGAGAGTAAGAGACATACAGTATGTAACGCAAAGTGATGGAGATGGAGACTGAAACGATGTGCAGCCATTCTGAACCTAAACATCAGTGCAGATGCTCCAACTAATACATATTTCAGTAGGCAGTCTACCCATTTCTCGCACCTCCCTCTCTCTCTTCGATACTGCACCAGCCACAGGACCCGCAGGGTTCGTTTGTAGTGTCTCCATTACCGAGGCTAGATTGAACAGGGGACTCCATCCATTTGCAACCATATGAGCCCCGCCGTGGCGAATAGCTATCTGGCTAGCAGCTCTGTCATCACTTAGAGATGAACTGTTTTCCAGACGGCACTAGCCGAAGCACGAGACAGAGAAAAAGAGAGAGAGAGAGAAAGAGAGAGAGAAATTAGGGGATTGTAAGAGATGGATTGAATCTGAGTAGGTAGATGTCTGGTAATGCTCGAGACCACAAACAAGCCCACCGCTCTCATCAGCCTCAAGATTGGATATGATGGGGAAACAGAATACGAGTGTGTGTGTGTGTTTGCTTGTTTATGTGGAATTTGTGAGTAGGTTTGTCGGAGTGTATGTGTTTGTCTTGCGAGTTTGTGTGTGTGTGTGTATGTTTGTGTGTCTCTCTGTGTTTGTGTGTGTGTGTGTGGTCAGGTAGGGACTGTGTGTGTGTGATGGTATGAGTGCTGTGCCAGTGTTTGTGTGTTTGTCAGTGTGTGTGTATGTGTGCAGTAGCTCCTATGTGTTTGTGCCTGACCGTGTGTGTTCACATGTCAGTGTGTGTGTGTGTGTGTGTGTGTGTGTGTGTGTGTGTGTGTGTGTGTGTGTGTGTGTGTGTGTGTGTGTGTGTGTGTGTGTGTGTGTGTGTGATTTGTCTGGTATCCACTTTTCTGTTCAGTGGCCAGCCTATTGGCAGACCCCACCTTTCCAAAATGGGGAATTCTCTTCTGACACCCGCATTCATTAACTCCTCACACACATTTGCTTTCTTACCGTTGACCAATAACAGGCCTTCCCCGCCCATACAGATCACATGGTGCCTGGTCTGTTTCAGTGCCTGCCTTTATCTCTGCTAGTTTATAGAGAAAACAGTTGATGCGGGGGATTATAAACATTTTACTCATTTAACACATGCTCTTATCCAAAGCAATTTACAGGATTAAGTGCCTTGCTCAAGGGCACAGACAGATGTTTCAACTAGTTGGCTTGGGATTCGAACCATCAACATTTCAGTTACTGACCCAATGCTCTTTGCTGCTGGTCTACCTGCTGGCTTATTATGGATGGATTCATCACTTTCATTTAAATGGGTTTGGGTCTTATTTAGGTAGGGTCACTGAAATAGGTACAACACCTGTATAGGTTCACGTCAAAATGGCCAATGTTATCTCCCACCTACGTGGCAGATTGATACCCAGTCCAAAATCAACCCGAACCCCTATCAACCTGAACCCCTATCAACCCGAACCCCTACCAACCCGAACCCCTATCAGAACTCCTATCACCTGAACCCCTGTCAACCCGAACCTCTATCAACCCAAACCCCTATCAACCCAAACCCCTATCAACCCAAACCCCTATCAACCCAAACCCCTATCAACCCAAACCCCTATCAACCCGAACCCCTATCAACCCGAACCCCTATCAACCCGAACCCCTATCAACCCAAACCCCTATCAACCCGAACCCCTATCAACCCAAACCCCTATCAACCCAAACCCCTATCAGAACCCCTATCAACCCGAACCCCTATCAATCTGAACCCCTATCAATCCGAACCCCTATCAACCCAAACCCCTATCAACCCAAACCCCTATCAACCGAACCCCTATCAGAACCCCTATCAACCCAAACCCCTATCAACCCGAACCCCTATCAGAACCCCTATCAACCCAAACCCCTATCAACCCGAACCCCTATCAACCCAAACCCCTATCAACCCAAACCCCTATCACCCCAAACCCCTATCAACCCGAACCCCTATCAACCCGAACCCCTATCAACCCGAACCCCTATCAGAACACCTATCAACCCAAACCCCTATCAACCCAAACCCTTATCAGAACCCCTATCAACCCAAACCCCTATCAGAACCCCTATCAACCCAAACCCCTATCAACCCGAACCCCTATCAACCCGACCCCCATCAGAACCCCTATCAACCCAAACCCCTATCAACACGGACCCCTATCAACCCAAACCCCTATCAACCCGAACCCCTATCAGAACCCCTATCAACCCAAACCCCTATCAACCCGAACCCCTATCAAACCAAACCCCTATCAGAACCCCTATCAACCCGAACCCCTATCAACCCGAACCCAACCCGAACCTGGACAACACCATTCACCCTGGACAACACCATTCACCCTGGACAACACCATTACCCTGGACAACACCATGCACCCTGGACAACACCATTCACCCTGGACAACACCATTCACCCTGGACAACACCATTACCCTGGACAACACCATGCACACTGGACAACACCATGCACCCTGGACAACATCATTCACCCTGGACAACACCATTCACCCTGGACAACATCATTCACCCTGGACAACAACAGAAGAACAGTAGAAAGGTTGTAATCATACTAATGTCAACAACACCATGCACCCTGGACAACATCATTCACCCTGGACAACACCATTCACCCTGGACAACAACATTCACCCTGGACAACATCATTCACCCTGGACAACATCATTCACCCTGGACAACACCATTCACCCTGGACAACATCATTACCCTGGACAACACCATTCACCCTGGACAACACCATTCACCCTGGACAACACCATTCACCCTGGACAACAACAGAAGAACAGTAGAAAGGTTGTAACCATACTAATGTCAACAACACCATGCACCCTGGACAACATCATTCACCCTGGACAACATCATTCACCCTGGACAACAACAGAAGAACAGTAGAAAGGTTGTAACCATACTAATGTCAACAACACCATGCACCCTGGACAACATCATTCACCCTGGACAACATCATTCACCCTGGACAACAACAGAAGAACAGTAGAAAGGTTGTAACCATACTAATGTCAACAACACCATGCACCCTGGACAACATCATTCACCCTGGACAACACCATTCACCCTGGACAACATCATGCACCCTGGACAACATCATTCATCCTGGACAACACCATGCACCCTGGACAACAACAGAAGAACAGTAGAAAGGTTGTAACCATACTAATGTCAACAACACCACCACACCAATAGGGGGAATAACTCAACTTTTGGGACTTCAAACACAGTAATGGCACTGTGGGGAGGGCTAAAGCTGAGGAGAGGTTCTACTAAAGGGGTCATTGAAAGGTTAGAGGTTAAAGGGCTCTACTGTTTGTGTGTTGTTTAGCATGCTTACGTTGACTCTCTTTGTAAACCAGGGACATTCTGTGCGCTAACGACAGCTCAGTTTGCCTCAGAGGCACGGGAGGCAGCACCTGTGAGGGGGAACACAGGCCTCTGTGATTAGTGCAGATGTTAAGGGTCAAGGGTCAGGGATTAGGTGTTACGGGATATAGAGGGCGTTTGGCACTTTGGGGATAGAGGCTGTTTTAAGACAATTGGGTGTTAACGTGGTTAGTAGTTGAGGTAGATGTGATTATTGTGGTAGCCTGTAAAGAAAAGGATCGTTATACTCGGGGTTTGTTAAACTATTTGTTGTATAATTGTTTCTGACAAGAGATTCACTCAAAGGGTTTTCAAAGATACATCTTTTGACTTGGTCTTTATTCAAACCTAATTGACCTGTTTTCCTTTCCAAGGGAAAGCTTGTTTGACAATTGTATTTCCTCAAGTCACTTACAGTTAAATATAGGAAAATATGTCTCTAGTCTCCCCTTTAAAACAAGTGAGTTTGAACACACTCACAACTTTCAACCGGTCTCTGGTTATGTACTAAGATTTGTGTTTTAATATGGTTAACGATACTTTACTCCTCTAGTACACACACTTAATTCCCTTCATGACAGGATAATGTAATGTAATTATATGTGTCCCACTAAAGGAGAGTACACCATGTTAATGTTTGGAGAGAGTTTAGAGAGTGGATGTGGGAATGGCTGAGAGAGTCACCAGCTGTCACAGGGCTAAGACAAGCAGATATCACACTGATTATAAGGCATGTACGTCTTTACCAGAGCTGTAATTATAGACTAATAAACTCCATTCATCTATTGAGTAGTAGAAAAAGCCCAAACACACACACACACACACACACACACAGATCTTTCACAATTCAGACAAATACACAAACTTGCACATGCACACCCGGGTCTTCACACACACACACACACACACGCTCGCGCACAAACACACACGCACACACACACACACATACAGTTCATCACCATAATTGCTCTACAGTAAGCCTGAGTGTCTGAGTGGGTTCAGAAGAAGCATTGTGTTGACAGCTACGGATGCTGGAGTCATGCTGGCCTGTCAAAGGGCTGACTTTAATACCATATCAGGGCAATTATTCACTTCTTAAGTGCACTGTCTACTTGCAATGGAGCAGTACAGTGAAACACATCCACCACACCCTGTTCTTTATCAAATGCATTTATCTTAGTCTGTGTGGGGGTGCTGTGTGTGTGTGTGTGTGTGTGTGTGTGTGTGTGTGTGTGTGTGTGTGTGTGTGTGTGGGCATGGAGGTGGGCATGGACCCCGACAAAGCGGTGGGCATGGACCCCGACAAAGAGGTGGGCATGGACCCCAACAAAGAGGTGGGCATGGACCCCAACAAAGAGGTGGGCATGGACCCCGACAAAGCGGTGGGCATGGACCCTGACAAAGAGGTGGACATGGACCCCAACAAAGAGGTGGGCATGGACCCCAACAAAGAGGTGTGCATGGACCCCAACAAAGAGGTGGGCATGGACCCCGACAAAGAGGTGGGCATGGACCCCAACAAAGAGGTGGGCATGGACCCCGACAAAGAGGCGGGCATGGACCCCGACAAAGAGGTGGGCATGGACCCTGACAAAGAGGTGGTCATGGACCCTGACAAAGAGGTGGGCATGGACCACGATAAAGAGGTGGGCATGGACCCTGACAAAGAGGTGGGCATGGACCACGATAAAGAGGTGGGCATGGACCCTGACAAAGAGGTGGGCATGGACCACGATAAAGAGGTGGGCATGGACCATGACAAAGAGGTGGGCATGGACCACGACAAAGAGGTGGGCATGGACCCTGACAAAGAGGTGGGCATGGACCACGATAAAGAGGTGGGCATGGACCCTGACAAAGAGGTGGGCATGGACCACGATAAAGAGGTGGGCATGGACCACGACAAAGAGGTGGACATGGGTCCCGTCAAAGAGGTGGACATCAGAGAGAGGGAGGCAGGCGGCAGGGAACTGTCGGTTCTAGTCCGGGCCATCATCGGTGACCATGTGGTTAACAGAGGCCTTACCATGGCAGAGGCTGCCAGATTAGTTCACCACAATCTGAAAGATCAACTGTCAATTCGATCATGAGAAGATTACACAAGAAAACCAGTAAGTCTGCATGATATGAATATTATACAGAAAATGAACATTGTAATGCATGTAAATTCACAAACCAAAGCATGATCTATTGACAGTACACTCTGTTCTACCCTCAGAATTGACAGAAGACCCCATGGTGGTGGCCGTGTGCTGACTGATCAGCAGGAGTGGGCAGTGGTGGAAATGATGAGGGCCAGGAATGACATACGTCTGTCTGAAATAAAGCAGGGCATTGAGGAGAACGATGACACCTTTGCCAATGTGGAATCCATCAGCCTACCAACAATCGCCCAACTTTAGAAGAAGCACCAGATATTTATGAAACACATTTACCTGGTGCCTTTTGAGAGAAACAACGACCCGGGTGAAACAATTGCAGGCTGACTATGTTCAGTTACACCACTATATACGGTATTACTGTTACTATTAATGCACATGCTACTTCACAATATCATATTGGAAGTATACTGTAAAAATAACAAACCAAAATATATTTTTAGAGGGTGATGGTACTTGATGCTGCTATGAAACATCATGAGTATATCTTTGGTGATGAAGCGAGCTTCAACCTGGCCAAAACATGGCGCCGTGGGTGGAACCTCATCGGTCAATGGGTGACCGTCCCAATTGCCTGGACAACGTGGGGGAAACATCTCTATGTGCGCAGCTATCTCTGAAGATGGTGTGGTAGGACGTAGGCCATTACTTGGATCCTACAACGCCTCAAGGTATTTCCCGATGTATGTTTCAATGAAATTGAGCAGGCCTGTCAAGTTGAGGGGTTAATGTCATTGTGTGGAACAATGTCAGGTTCCACCCTGCAGAGGTGGTTCAGGCATGGTTTTGGGCCCATCCCCAAATGACCCTATACCTGCCCCTATACTCTCCTTTCCAATTGAGGATTTGTTTTCAGCATGGAGGTGGAAGGTGTACGATCGCCATCCCTATGAGTGTGACACCCTTCTTCTGGTCATGGATGAGGCATGCGACGACATCAATGTCGAGCTTGGATTCGCCATGACAAAAGGTTTTTTTGTACGGTGCATGAACAATGAGGACATTCACTGTGATGTGGATGAGGATGCTTGGCCAAATGCTCAAGACAGGCTTGATGCAAATGAATTTGTATTTCATTTCCTTCAATTCATGCGTTTCATTTAATTTCTTACATTTGAATACAGACAGAACACCTATGTTTTATTCTGCATGAATGATTGTAGAGGATGTCTTCATTGATCACACATTTGATTACACATTGGATAGATATTACAGAAATTATAGATCTTCTGTAAATTTTGTTGGGTGATGGAATTGCCTAATATGAAAATGGTGTGATGTAATATACAGTGTCTACTTGTGTGTGTTTATACGTCAGAGTGCCTTAACATACTTTGATTAGAATCGGACTGAACAGAATCATTACAAATGACTAATACACTGGCAAACATATGCTTGGCTCAGTATTCTGTGACTGGCTCTATATGCTGCCCAGTAATAACTGGAGAGAGAGCTAGGCGGTGATCATTTAATCAAGATGTCCAGGAAATGAGAATCAAAGACAGAGGCTGCTGCTATTGCCTGGGAAGTGTCAGGGTGTGTGTGTGTTATTAGTGTATGTGTGTGTGCCCTCTGCTCTCAGTGTAAATGAGATGTGAAGCAGCAGATGCCCTATCATGGCTGAATAACTCATCACGGCTTGAAGTACCGGCCCCATAGTGCAGCTCCAGGAGATGAGGTGTGTGTGTGTGTGTGTTGTTGAAATCTTAATGAAATAGGCTCTCTGAAGGTCAGTGTAGAGCAGGGACTGCTTAGTGCGGGCTAATAGCGCATTAACGATACGCAGACCGCCCTGTCTCTCTCTCTCACACACACACACACACACACACACACACACACACACACACACACACACACACACACACACACACACACACACACACACACACACACACACACACACACACACACACACACACACACACACACACACACACACACAAACACAAACACAATCACACCACACACACCACACACACACACAGGCTGATAAAAGGTGACATTGCACATCCCCCTAACCCTCATTGTCCTTTGAACAAAAATATTATGAAAGGTTTATGAGGTGGTTCTATGAGGTGTACAATAAAACAGTGGTCGAACGTTCAGGCATCTGAACGTTCAACCACTAAAACAAAATAAATGAATAGGTTTAGTCGAGATAAGCTCTGGATAAAAGGAGAAAAAACACATTTATAATACGTTTAAGTTATATTATCGAAGTGCATTTGAAAACAGAAGTTGCACGTACTGATGTGTGATCCAACGGTCACTACATTCTGTGCAGTGTTAATCACAGTAACATCAGGGTCACATCCCAAACAGCACCTCGTTCCCTTTGTATTGCAATATGTTTGAATAGGGCACATAGAGCACTGGTCAAATATATAGGGAATAGGGTTCCATTTGGGATTTGTCCCAAATTACATTCGGTGCAGAGTTCAGATTGAAGTTCAAGCAACATTAAGTGCAAAGTGAAGCATCATCCTCATATTTTATTCAGTGATATTATAGTCACACCATGTACTTTAGCCAGCACTCAAGAGGGTCACTGTGGGTCGAATGCTAACTTTAGATCCAAGCAGGTAACTCAGACTTCCAACAATCATTGATAGATTTGAACAAAAATATTTAAATAGAGGTATGTATCTCAAGTGGATTCAGCTCTTAGTATGTTCAATATTAAAATCCTCTCTAAGTATGTTCACTGTCTAATCCTCTCATAGTACATTCCCTATTAATCCTCTCTTAGTATGTACCTATATAATCCTCTCTTAGTATGTTCCCTATCTAATTCTCTCTTAGTATGTACCTATATAATCCTCTCTTAGTATGTTCCCTATTAATCCTCTCTTAGTATGTACCTATATAATCCTCTCTTAGTATGTTCCCTATCTAATTCTCTCTTAGTATGTACCTATATAATCCTCTCTTAGTATGTTCCCTATCTAATTCCCTCTTAGTATGTACCTATATAATCCTCTCTTAGTATGTTCCCTATCTAATTCCCTCTTGGTATGTACCTATATAATCCTCTCTTAGTATGTTCCCTATCGAATTCCCTCTTAGTATGTACCTATATAATCCTCTCTTAGTATGTTCCCTATCTAATTCTCTCTTAGTATGTACCTATAAAATCCTCTCTTAGTATGTACCTATATAATCCTCTCTTAGTATGTTCCCTATCTAATTCCCTCTTAGTATGTACCTATATAATCCTCTCTTAGTATGTTCCCTATCTAATTCTCTCTTATTATGTTCCCTATCTAATTCTCTCTTAGTATGTACCTATATAATCCTCTCTTAGTATGTTCCCTATCTAATTCCCTCTTAGTATGTTCCCTATCTAATTCCCTCTTAGTATGTACCTATATAATCCTCTCTTAGTATGTTCCCTATCTAATTCTCTCTTAGTATGTACCTATATAATCCTCTTTTAGTATGTTCCCTATATAATCATATTTTAGTATGTACCTATATAATCCTCTCTTAGTATGTTCCCTATCTAATTCTCTCTTAGTATGTACCTATATAATCCTCTCTTAGTATGTTCCCTATCTAATTCCCTCTTAGTATGTTCCCTATATAATCCTCTCTTAGTATGTTCCCTATCTAATCCTCTCTTAGTATGTTCCCTATCTAATCACATGTTAGTATGTTCCCTATCTAATCCTCTCTTAGTATGTTCCCTATATAATCCTATTTTAGTATGTTCCCTATCTAATCCTCTCTTAGTATGTTCCCTATCTAATCACATGTTAGTATGTTCCCTATCTAATCCTCTCTTAGTATGTTCCCTATATAATCCTCTTTTAGTATGTTCCCTATCTAATCCTCTCTTAGTATGTTCCCTATCTAATCCTCTCTTAGTATGTTCCCTATCTAATCACATGTTAGTATGTTCCCTATCTAATCACCTCTTAGTATGATCCCTATATAATCCTCTCTTAGTATGTTCCCTATATAATCCTCTCTTAGTACGTTACCTATATAATCCTCTCTTAGTATGTTACCTATATAATCCTCTCTTAGTATGTTCCCTATATAATCCTCTCTTAGTATGTTCCCTATATAATCCTCTCTTAGTATGTTCCCTATCTAATCCTCTTTTAGTACGTTACCTATATAATCCTCGTTTAGTATGTACCTATATAATAGTATTTTAGTATGTTCCCTATGTAATCCTCTCTTAGTACATTCCCTATATAATCCTCATTTAGTATGTACCTATATAATCCTATTTTAGTATGTTCCCAATCTAATCCTCTCTTAGTACGTTACCTATATAATCCTCGTTTAGTATGTACCTATATAATAGTATTTTAGTATGTTCCCTATATAATCCTCGTTTAGTATGTACCTATATAATAGTATTTTAGTATGTTCCCTATCTAATCCTCTTTTAGTACATCACCTATATAATCCTCTCTTAGTATGATCCCTATCTAATTCTATGTTCCTTTTTTCCCTAAATATTATTTTTGTAGGCGAAATAGCTCCATTTGTTCTTCACGTTTGGCTGAGAAATCGCCCGGAAATTGCAGTCACGAAAATGGCGAACAATATTCCAAATTAGCTCCATAATATCGACAGAAACATGGCAAACATTGTTTATAATCAATCCTCAAGGTGTTTTTCAAATATCTATTCGATAATATATCCATCGGGACAATTCGTTTTTCAGTAGGACCGATTGGGATAATGACTACCTCTGTATTTTACGCGAGAATCACTCTGAGAGCCATCAGGTGACCACTTATGCAATGTAGCGTCTTACAGGTATTCTTCAACATAAATGCGTAAAACTACGTCTCAATGCTGTAGACACATTCGGGAATACGCAGAAAGAGTAATCTGGTTGATAGCCCATTCACTGCTCAGTAGTAAGCATAGGAACACAACGCTTTCAAAACATGAGGCACTTCCAGATTGGATTTTTCTCAGGCTTTCGCCTGCAACGTCACAGACAATATTTTTACAGTTTTGGAAACTTTAGAGTGTTTTCAGAGTGTTTTCTATCCTAAGCTGGCAATTATATGCATACTCTAGCATCTTGTCCTGACAAAATATCCCATTTACTAAGGGAACGTTTTTTTTCTCCAAAAATGAAAATACTGCCCCCTAGTCACAACAGGTTTTAAACAGTCTAAAATCACATTACATAATTTCACGAAGAGTTTTATCTTTACGCAATCATTTTATACAACAATTAGATGTAAGCCTCATAACTGAGACTGTTATATAAATAGGATTATGGTAATGTGGCTGTATTGTCTCTCAAAATTGTACCAAACAAACCAATTCGTAGCTGGATTCTTCACCGATATTTTATACCTTCTCCAGAACATGAATATTGTTTGGTTGTCAAGTTCTGTGAGGTGAAAGAAATCCCTTTGTTCTCTCTAAGAAAACTCTGACCACAGCAGCCTGAGAGAG
The DNA here is from genome assembly GCF_002021735.2 of Oncorhynchus kisutch. Taxonomy (NCBI): domain Eukaryota; kingdom Metazoa; phylum Chordata; class Actinopteri; order Salmoniformes; family Salmonidae; genus Oncorhynchus; species Oncorhynchus kisutch. The sequence goes on from NC_034187.2 coordinate 75,803,960, forward strand.
AGGGATGGTGCAGAGGTAGGGGGATGGTGCTCGCTGTCTCCAAAGAGGGCAACGTCATAACAGTATATTAACTATCTAATAAGCTATTAGTATGTTCCCTATCTAATCAGATATTAGTATGCTCCCTATCGAATCACCTCTTAGTATGATCCCTATCTAATCACCTGTTAGCATGCTCCCTATCTAATCACCTGTTAGTATGTTCCCTATCTAATTAACTATTGTACCCTACCTAATTACTATGTACCCTACCTAATCCTCTCTTAGTATGTTCCCTGTCTAGTATGTTCCCAATCTAATCATCTCTTAGTATGTTCCCTGTCTAGTATGTTCCCAATCTAATCAGCTCTTAGTATGTTCCCTGTCTAGTATGTTCCCAATCTAATCAGCTCTTAGTATGTTCCCTGTCTAGTATGTTCCCAATCTAATCAGCTCTTAGTATGTTCCCTGTCTAGTATGTTCCCAATCTAATCAGCTCTTAGTATGTTCCCTGTCTAGTATGTTCCCAATCTAATCAGCTCTTAGTATGTTCCCTATCTAATTAACTATTGTACCCTACCTAATCCTCTCTTTGTATGTTCCCTGTGTAATCAGCTCTGAGTACTGTATGTTCCCTATATAAAAGGTGTCAGGTAGAGGGTATATTAACTACTAACCTTACCTTAAGGTGTCAGGGGGGGGGGGGGGGCGGGTATACTAACTGCTAACCTTACCTTAAGGTGTCAGGTAGGGGGTATACTAACTACTAACCTTACCTTAAGGTGTCAGGTAGGGGGTATACTAACTACTAACATAAGGTGTCAGGTAGGGGGTATACTAACTACTAACATAAGGTGTCAGGTAGGGGGTACACTAACTACTAACCTTACCTTAAGGTGTCAGGTAGGGGGTATACTAACTACTAACCTTAAGGTGCCAGGTAGGGTGTATACTAACTACTAACCTTACCTTAAGGTGTCAGGTAGGGGGTATACTAACTACTAACCTTACCTTAAGGTGTCAGGTAGGGGGTACACTAACTACTAACCTTAAGGTGTCAGGTAGGGGGAACACTAACTACTAACCTTACATTAAGGTGTCAGGTAGGGGGTACACTAACTACTAACCTTAAGGTGTCAGGTAGGGGGTATACTAACTACTAACCTTACCTTAAGGTGTCAGGTAGGGGGTATACTAACTACTAATCTTAAGGTGTCAGGTAGGGGGTATACTAACTACTAACCTTACCTTAAGGTGTCAGGTAGGGGGTATACTAACTACTAACCTTAAGGTGTCAGGTAGGGGGTATACTAACTACTAACCATAAGGTGTCAGGTAGGGGGTATACTAACTACTAACCATAAGGTGTCAGGTAGGGGGTATACTAACTACTAACCTTAGCTTAAGGTGTCAGGTAGGGGGTATACTAACTACTAACCTTAGCTTAAGGTGTCAGGTAGGGGGTATACTAACTACTAACCTTACATTAAGGTGTCAGGTAGGGGGTATACTAACTACTAACCTTAAGGTGTCAGGTAGGGGGTATACTAACTACTAACCTTAAGGTGTCAGGTAGGGGGTATACTAACTACTAACCTTACATTAAGGTGTCAGATAGGGGGTATACTAACTACTAACATAAGGTGTCAGGTAGGGGGTATACTAACTACTAACCTTAAGGTGTCAGGTAGGGGGTATACTAACTGCTAACCTTAAGGTGTCAGGTATACTAACTACTAACCTAAATGTGTCAGGTAGGGGGTATACTAACTACTAACCTTAAGGTGTCAGGTAGGGGATATACTAACTACTAACATAAGGTGTCAGGTAGGGGGTATACTAACTACTAACCTTAAGGTGTCAGGTAGGGGGTATACTAACTACTAACCTTACCTTAAGGTGTCAGGTAGGGGGTATACTAACTACTAACATAAGGTGTCAGGTAGGGGGTATACTAACTACTAACCTTACCTTAAGGTGTCAGGTAGGGGGTATACTAACTACTAACCTTACCTTAAGGTGTTAGGTACGGGGTATACTAACTACTAACCTTAAGGTGTCAGGTAGGGGGTATACTAACTACTAACCTTAAGGTGTCGGGGGGGGGGGGGGTATACTAACTACTAACCTTACCTAAGTTGTCAGGGGGGGGGGGTATATTAACTACTAACCTTACCACAAAATACCACACTAGGTGCCAACAAACACACTCACATATTGATGTAAAGATGCTAGATTCTCTAAATAACAATGCCATTTCACAGTTATACCACTAGGGGTCGTAATGAGCTGAGCTCAGTGAGCGGGGAATAGTGAGTGGTGTGGGAGTGGGTTGTGGTGTGGGGCAGTTAACCCTCATTTCCCACTAACGTTGTAGGGTTGGGCTCTTACCTTGAAAGTGGACATGGTGGGGTCCCTGTTATACCTGTCTATGGTGTGGAACTTGGTGGTGGAGTGGTTGAGCTCAGGGTACAGCTCAGAGTGTCTTTTGCGAGTGTGCATCACTTTCTGGAAGGGAGAGGAAGGTACAACAAACATGAAGAGAATAAGAAAAGAAAAGCTATAGAGGCAAGGACTGAGAGGGACTGAAAGAGATGCAAGCCGCAGTTGGGGGAAGAGGGGGACGGATAGATGGATAGATAGCTGAGTCCTCTCATCTTCTCTCTAACATCTCTCTGTTCTCTACTCGGCTTTGATGCTGCCTGTGATGTGACATGTCTATGAGTTTGCTCTGAATGGATATGAGAGCCAAACAGGCTGCGTTAATGTTAGCGTTAGCTAGTTAGCAAGTTAGCATTAGTTAGTTAGCAATTTAGCATTAGTTAGTTAGCAATTAGCCAGCAGTGAAGTGGCTCTGAATAAAATGTTCCTGTAAGTACAGCTGGAGGATCAAATCCTAACCCTCACCATTTAGCTGAGACTCAACTGACCTTATACGTTCTAGCATCTATAAGAGCAACTACATCCTATTACAAGTGGAAGTGGAAGGATAGAGACCTTGTTACAGCGACTCGCTCTCTTCGCTAATGGCTAGCGCTTAAGCAGCACGGTGGCGACTAATCGACACAGCCGCTCTGAGGGTGTAGAGAGACACAGGGGCCAGACAGCGACACTCACAAACTCAGACACTCTGGCCAAGGCCGGCTGTGACCGCTGCCACCAATTACCACAGTCTGCACTCTCTTCTCCCCGTCTGTCAGTTCTCTCTCTTTCTCTCTCTCTCTCTCTCTCTCTCTCTCTCCTCTCTCTCCTCTCTCTCTCTCTCTCTGTGTGTGTGTCTGAGCCTGCATTCCTAAGTAACTTTAAATCTACTTCCTTTATAGTCATCTTCTCCCGCTCCTTCTTTCTGTCACTGTGTCTGTCGTTTTCTCTTCCCACTGTCCCTTTTCCTGTGTCATGTCTGTCATCACTGCTCTTTCCTCTTACATTCTTTACCTTAAACTCTCAGGCCACCTCAAATCTTTCTCCCTCAGACACACCATTTTTAACATAGGAAGTGTTGGTAAAATTATGATTAAATGACTGAACAAATCATTTTAAACGGAACTGTAACTAAGTAAAACTTATACTCTGTTTTATTATATCTGATTAACAATATGAGTTCATAAGAAGGGATTGTGTGACACGGACAAGGAGTAATTCAAGTTAATGAACACCATTTCAACTAGGAAGAAACTAATGGGTTGTGGACTGTGAAAACAGATAACAGATAAACAGATAAGGTCGTTAACCTATGGTTGAACCTACAGAAACTTAGCTCTGGGGTTTTTAGATAAGACAGTGAGTGCATTCCTAGGTTTTCTGTTAATTAGAACTGTCAGCTCAGTGGTGATCGATAATGTTGAGGGGTCAAAAGTTACCTGAGAGTGTGTTAGTAAGTTAGAATGAACTTTTCACCTCACTTTGTCCTGGTTGAGAGGAGGGGATTCTGTTAAAGCAATGAAATGACGTCATGATTTGTATATAAACTGTTGCTCGTGGTTAAGTGGCAGCGCGCTCCGAGAATAAATTCTGTTACCTATTATTAAAAAGACTGGTCTCCATCTATTTTATGCAAACAAGAATCTTACAAATTCTCATAAAATAGATTAAGGGTTTTCAATTAATGAAAGCACATTGGCATAATTAAATTACAGTAACAGGAAGTCAGACATTTTGAGGGACATATCATGCAGTTTTGCAGACTACGGTCAGACAGGAAGGGTTGTGAGCTCTGGGAAATCGTTGCCCTTAGGCAACATCAATCTACTCCAGGTTATCATATTGTAGCTAAGCGCTAGTGCTTGTTAGCCTGTTAGTTGTGCAACAGTCCACACATGCCTTAGTTCTACTATGGACAAGGCCTCCGCAGTGGAAAGCAAGTCTCCAGTCTTTACATGGTAAAGATAAGGAAAGCCAATACTTGAATAGGGTTTAGCAAAGGCTTTAGTTTAGTTAATTGTTAGGGGGGGGGGCTGTTTGAGACTGGAGATTTGCTAGATTCCCAGGGCTTGTTCCTTCCACGGAGTGATTATTTCACGCCAACACACGTGATTACCCCCAAAAACACACACATCATACCAAACTGACATAAACTCACCATCTATCATTCATTCATCCGCTCAAACCGTTCCACTGCACCATTGTTTCTTCAACCAGAACCTGGCACCCCATTGTGCATTTTCCATTGAGATCGAAATGACTGACTGATTCAGTTTGAAAAAAGCTCAATTAAATTAGTGTTTTTTGTATACCTTCTGGTACATGTTCAATATATCAATCCTTTGGCCAATCAAGCTAAGATCAGTCAAAACCAAATCCATCCATCCACAGGGGGAGCCCTAGATCCTTGTTGTAGAAACAGACTACACTATGTATGGGTCACTGTACCAAGTTAAATTCAAGGGAGACACAGGCGCAAGGGAGGGGGGGGTTAGAGATGCCATGGGCTCCTCTAAACGTCAGTCAAACCTGGCTGAAGCAGACAGAAGCAGAGATAGGCTGGGGGGAGGGTAGTAGGTGGGATCTTACCTCAAAGTCCAGCTCAGAGTACCGCACTCTTTTCCTCTGAGGGAGGAGGGGGGGGGGGGGGGGGGGTCAGGGGGAGAGAAGATATGATCAATGTCTGTAGATCCTTGGACCCCTCCACTCATCATCAACACAAACGTGTGTAGCAAAGTTGACACTTGCAACATGCATGCTAACACAAAACACACGTCATGTAGTGGCTCAGATGAAATGAAGTCTTTCTGATGCAGTGAAACCTTGTGAGCCTCATTCCCACATGGGCAACATATTCCCAATAAACGTGGCTACTGTAAATTGCTTTGGATTAAATGGTACAGTCAAATCTATAAAAAAAACATGATTAAAGTTCACCACAACCAACAGCCTTCATTCTATTGAAGGTATGTCCAATATGATTGAGGCAGTCATGTAATGCCCTTCAACTGTCTTCCTTGCAGTCTCCTGCATCAGACCACTCAGTCACTCCTTAGCTTGGTGTGACCTAATGGACAGCTGTAGTTATTGCACACTCAGAAATGGGGTGCATGTGGTCCATTTAACAGTTAACTCTCTTGACTTGTTTGTCTGTCCCTGACATTCTCTCTCTTTCTCAGAAACCCTTTACACCACTGAGAAGATTGGCCCTACATTTAGCTGAAAGCCCTGGTCCTTCTTTTAATGTCTGGACTTGCAGAGGAAGGCTACGAGAGCCGAGGCTTTTAGAGAAAGACAGAAATAAAGAAAGGAGGAAAGAAAGACACAATGTTGTAGAGAACTGAGGGTGCATCTGAAATAGGCCCCGGATACTGGTGAACGTGGTTCCATTTTAGCCTCAAGCAATGACTCAGATCTCTCTCATTCAAACACTTTGTCACAGTCATCTCGTTGTGTGTGTAACCTCTAACCTTCACAATGTCACAGTCATCTCATTGTGTGTGTAACCTCTAACCTTCACAATGTCACAGTCATCTCATTGTGTGTAACCTCTAACCTTCACAATGTCACAGTCATCTCGTTGTGTGTGTAACCTCTAACCTTCACAATGTCACAGTCATCTCGTTGTGTGTGTAACCTCTAAACTTCACAAAAACGATCCCGTGACATTTGAGGACATTTGACAATCCCCAGTACTATACAATACACATGCACTATGCACTTGAATGAAGGCACACATACTTTCACAAAGATCCACCCTCCATCACGTGTCCTACGTGCAAGCATACTACATCACCCACTATCAGTGTTATTTGTCGGAACAAACTGTTGTTCTTACTGAGGAACACCCACCAATTCCACTTCACAGCATGACATTCACAGAGAAGTGAAACGACCCTCACAGAAAAATGACATGATTTCACATGTTGAAAATCCTGTGAAATCACATGGAAACATGTTTTTGAAAGACTTCACGTATGATCACGTTTTCACATGTTATCACATGTTGCATTAATGTTGCATCACATTAACTTTACATAAGATCACGTGATCAAATGAAAACGTGTTATTGGAACACCGCAAAATCATGTGATTTTTCTATGAATCTCTCCTCTCCTCTTTCCTCTCCATCCCTCATCACTCCTCTCCTCATCACTATCTCTTCTCCTTCCTTCCCTCATCACTCTCTCCTGTCCTCTCCTTCCTTCCCTCATCACTCTCTACTCTTTGTCCATCATTACTCTCTCCTCTCCTTCCATCCCTCATCACTATCTCCTCTTCTTCCCTCATCTCTCTCTCCTCTTCTTCCCTCATCTCTCTCTCCTCTCCTTTCCTTATAACTCTCTCCTCTCCTACCCTCATAACTCTCCTCTCCTCTCCTTCCCTCATCACTCTCTCTTCTCCTCTCCTTCCCTCATCAATCTCTCCTCTCCTCTCCTCTCCTCTCCTCTCCTCTCCTCTCCTCTCCTCTCCTCTCCTCTCCTCTCCTCTCCTCTCCTCTCCTCTCCTCTCCTCTCCTCTCCTCTCCTCTCCTCTCCTCTCCTCTCCTCTCCTCTCCTCTCCTCTCCTCATCACTCTCTCCTCTCCTCTCCTTCCCTCATCACTCTCTCCTCTCCTTCCCTCATCACTCTCTCCTCATCACTCTCTCCTCATCACTCTTTCCTCTCCTCTCCTTCCCTCATCACTGTCTCCTTCCCTCATCACTCTCTCATCTCCTTCCCTCAACACACTCTCCTCTCCTTCCCTAATCACTCTCTCCTCTCCTTCCCTCATCATTCTTCTTTTCTCCTTCGTTCCCTCATCCCTCCCTCCTCTCCTTCCCTTATTACTCCCTCCTCTTCTCTCCTTCCCTCATCACTCTCTCCTCTCCTTCCCTCATCACTCTCTCCTCTCCTTCCTTTCCTCATCACTCCCTCCTCTTCTTCCTTTCCTCATCACTGTCCTTTCCATCCTTCCCTCATCACTCTCTCCTCTCCTCTCCTTCCCTCACCACTCTCTCCTCTCCTTCTCTCATCACTCCCTCCTATACTTTTCCTAAAAGTCTCTTCACAACAGCAAACAACATTACAGAGCTTTTCAAGACGTTATGAAAATTGACTTTTTCTAGCTTTCACATTAAAATCTACAAATCTCAATACTAAAACCTCAACCCTCTCCAAAATCTCCAAAGCAATCAAGTTAATTTATGTAATACCTTACATTTTGCATCTTCATATCTTTTAGTTTGATTTTATGGAGCACTCAATCTCCGTCTGGAGAGGTCTATTATCCTCAAACAGGAGGAAATTAACTGTTTATCAGAGCCTGATCAATGATGAATGAGTCCCAAATGGCATCCTATTCCCTCTGTAGTGAACTACTTTTGACCAGAGCCAAATTCCCTTTATAGTGCACTACTTTTGACCAGAGTCCTATTCCCTCTATAGTGCACTACTTTTGACCAGAGCCCTATTCCCTCTATAGTGCACTACTTTTGACCAGAGTCCTATTCCCTCTATAGTGCATTACTTTTGACCAGAGCCATATTCCCTCTATAGTGCACTACTTTTGACCAGAGCCACAGGTCAAACACAGTGTGCTATAAAGGAAATAGTATGTAATTCAGTGGAGGCTGTTGAGGGGAGGACGGCTTTTAATGATGGCTGGAACGGAGCAAATGGAAAGGCAACAAACACATAGAAACCATGTTTGATGTATTTGATACCAATCCACGAGCTCGTCCTCCCCAATTAAGGTGCAACCAGCCTCCTGTGGTGTAATCTGGGACACAGACAATACATCAAGCTAAGCACAGGGATACCTCAGACGTCTCTCAGAGGGATGTTTAAAGATATTCAGGATACCTCAGACGTCTCTCAGAGGGATGTTTAAAGATATTCAGGATACCTCAGACGTCTCTCAGAGGGATGTTTAAAGATATTCAGGATACCTCAGACGTCTCTCAGAGGGATGTTTAAAGATATTCAGGATACCTCAGACGTCTCTCAGAGGGATGTTTAAAGATATTCAGGAGTGGACTCAAAGTCTGAGTTCCAAATTACACACTATTCCTTCTATAGTAGGCCTACCCTATGGGCCCTGGTCAAAAGCACTGCAATAAATAGGGAACAGGGTGCCATTTGGGATGCAAGCCATTCATCTGAGTGAGATGTTTTAAAAAGGGGGCTGTAATGCATTTCATTCTACATGAAGCACGTGCACTACCCTGTCCTTCAGTGTAAGTACTGTCCCCATTCCTTCATCAACCTTGTGAGTCAGCAGGATCCTGTGTGTGTGTGTGTGTGTCTGTGTGTGTGTAATTAAGGTGTGCACACAGACACTCTCAAGGGGTACTCCCTGTGGGCAGCAAGTAGTCTGGTGGGTAGGAGCATTGGGCCAGAAACCGAAAGGTTGCTGGATCGAATCCCTGAGCTGACAAGGTACAAATCTGTTGTTCTGCCCCTGAACAAGGCAGTTAACCCACTGTTCCCCGGGCGCCGTGGATGTCAATTAAGGCAGCTCCCCCGCACCTCTCTGATTCAGAAGGGTTGGGTTAAATGTGTAAGACACATTTCAGTTGAATGCATTCAGTTGTGCAACTGACTAGGTATCTCCACTTCTCCTGTCCCTGTCACCCCATCTGCTCTGCCTCCTTGTAGGCCGGAAGGGTGATTATGGACACAAAAGTGTGTGTGTGTGTTTACCAATCTGCATGAATGTAGACATCTTTATATCTCATAATTAGTAATAATTTCTGAACAGCATTCCGATCTCATGCACACACACATAACAGACGAGAGCAGTGTTTCCCCAACTCAGTCCTGGGGCCCCTAAGGGGTGTGTTTGGGTTTTTGCCCTAAATCTACACAGATGATTCAAATGATCAAAGCTCAACTCAGTCCTGGGGCCCCTAAGGGGTGTGTTTGGGTTTTTGCCCTAAATCTACACAGATGATTCAAATGATCAAAGCTCATTGATTAGTTGATTTTTTGAATCAGCTGTGCAGTGTCTGGGAAAAGTCCCCAGGTCCAAGTTTGGGAATCCCCTGAGTACTGGTTATATTGCCACTAGAGCGAGCGCCAGCACACATACACACACATACAGACACGTACACACATACACACATACACACATACACACACATACACACACATACACATATACAGACACGTACACACACACATACAGACACGTACACACACATACACACACACACACAAGTACACACACATACACACATACACACAAGTACACACACATACACACACATACACACATACACACAAGTACATACACATACACACACATACACACATACACACAAGTACACACACATACACACACATACACACATACACACATATACACACGTATACACACACACACGTAAGCACACATACACACATACACACATACACACAAGTACACACACATACACACATACACACACATACACACACATACACACAAGTACACACACATACACACATACACACACATACACACACATGCACACATACACACATGCACACACGTACACACATACACACACGTACACACATACACACATACACACACATATACACACATACACACACATACACACATACACACATACACACACATACACACAAGTACACACACATACTCACATACACACACATACACACATATACACACATACACACAAGTACACACACATACACACAAGTACACACACATACACACATACACACATACACACACATATACACACATACACACACATACACACATACACACACATACACACAGGTACACACACATACACACATACACACATACACACATACACACACATACACACAAGTACACACACATACACACACATACACACATACACACATATACACACATATACACACACACGTAAGCACACATACACACATACACACAAGTACACACACATACACACACATACACACAAGTACACACACATACACACATACACACACATACACGCACATGCACACATACACACATACACACATACACACATACACACACGTACACACATACACACATACACACACATATACACACATACACACATACACACACATACACACAAGTACACACACATACACACATACACACACATACACACATACACACACATACACACATACACACAAGTACACACATACACACATACACACACATACACACATACACACATACACACACATACACACAAGTACACACACATACACACATACACACACATACACACACATACACACAAGTACACACACATACACACATACACACACATACACACACATGCACACATACACACATACACACATACACACACGTACACACATACACACATACACACACATATACACACATACACACACATACACAACACAAGTACACACACATACACACATACACACACATACACACATACACACACATACACACACATACACACATACACACATATACACACACACACGTAAGCACACATACACACATACACACACATACACACAAGTACACACACATACACACATACACACAAGTACACACACATACACACACATACACACACGTACACACATACACACATACACACACATACACACACATATACACACATATACACACATACACACACATACACACATACACACATACACACATACACACATACACATACACACATACACACACAGGTACACACAAGTACACACACATACACACACATATCCACACATACACACACATATACACACATACACACACGTACACACACATATACACACATACACACACGTACACACAAGTACACACACATACACACATACACACAAGTACACACACATATACACACATACACACACGTACACACACATATACACACATACACACACGTACACACACGTACACACAAGTACACACACATACACACACATACACACATATACACACATATACACACACACACGTAAGCACACATACACACAAGTACACACACATACACACATACACACACATACACACACACATACACACATACACACACATACACACACATGCACACATACACACATACACACACGTACACACATACACACATACACACACATACACACACATACACACATACACACAAGTACACACACATACACACACATACACACAAGTACACACACATACACACACATACACACATACACACATATACACACACACACGTAAGCACACATACACACATACACACATACACACAAGTAGACACACATACACACATACACACACATACACACACATACACACAAGTACACACACATACACACATACACACACATACACACACATGCACACATACACACATACACACACGTACACACATACACACATACACACACATATACACACATACACACACAAGTACACACACATACACACATACACACACATATACACACATACACACAAGTACACACACATACACACACATACACACACATACACACAAGTACACACACATACAGACATACACACATACACACACATACACACACATACACACATACACACACATACACACATACACACAAGTACACACACATACACACATACACACACATACACACATACACACATACACACATACACACACATACACACATACACACAAGTACACACACATACACACACATACACACATACACACATATACACACATATACACACACACGTAAGCACACATACACACATACACACACATACACACAAGTACACACACATACACACACACATACACACAAGTACACACACATACACACATACACACACATACACACACATGCACACATACACACATACACATACACAAACGTACACACATACACACATACACACATACACACAGTACACATACACACATACACACATACACACATACACACACATACACACAAGTACACACACACATACACACATACACACACATACACACACATACACACAAGTACACACACATACACACATACACACACATACACACACATACACACACATACACACAAGTACACACACATACACACATACACACACATACACACACATGCACACATACACACATACACACATACACACACGTACACACATACACACATACACACACATATACACACATACACACACATACACACATACACACAAGTACACACACACACACACACATACACACATACACACACATACACACATATACACACATATACACACACACACGTAAGCACACATACACACATACACACACATACACACACATACACACAAGTACACACACATACACACATACACACAAGTACACACCTACACACACATACACACACGTACACACATACACACATACACACACATACACACACATATACACACATATACACACATACACACACATACACACATACACACATACACACATACACACATACACACATACACACATACACATACAGGTACACACAAGTACACACACATACACACACATATACACACATACACACACATATACACACACACACGTAAGCACACATACACACATACACACACATACACACACATACACACAAGTACACACACATACACACATACACACAAGTACACACACATACACACACATACACACACGTACACACATACACACATACACACACATACACACACATATACACACATATACACACATACACACACATACACACATACACACATACACACATACACACATACACACATACACACATACACATACAGGTACACACAAGTACACACACATACACACACATACACACACATATACACACATACACACACGTACACACACATATACACACATACACACACGTACACACAAGTACACACACATACACACACATACACACATACACACAAGTACACACACATATACACACATACACACACGTACACACACATATACACACATACACACACGTACACACACGTACACACAAGTACACACACATACACACACATACACACAAGTACACACACATACACACACATACACACATACACACATATACACACATATACACACACACACGTAAGCACACATACACACAAGTACACACACATACACACATACACACACATACACACAAGTACACACACATACACACATACACACACATACACACACATGCACACATACACACATACACACACGTACACACATACACACATACACACACATATACACACATACACACACATACACACATACACACATACACACACATACACACAAGTACACACACATACACACATACACACACATACACACATATACACACATACACACAAGTACACACACATACACACATATACACACATACACACACATACACACACATACACACAAGTACACACACATACACACATACACACATACACACACATATACACACATACACACACATACACACATACACACATACACACACATACACACAAGTACACACACATACACACATACACACACATACACACATACACACATACACACATACACACACATACACACATACACACAAGTACACACACATACACACACATACACACATACACACATATACACACATATACACACACACGTAAGCACACATACACACATACACACACATACACACAAGTACACACACATACACACATACACACACATACACACATATACACACATATACACACACACACGTAAGCACACATACACACATGCACACATACACACAAGTACACACACATACACACATACACACACATACACACACATACACACAAGTACACACACATACACACATACACACACATACACACATACACACATACACACATACACACACGTACACACATACACACATACACACACATATACACACATACACACACATACACACATACACACATACACACACATACACACAAGTACACACACATACACACATACACACATATACACACATACACACACATACACACATACACACAAGTACACACACATACACACATACACACACATACACACACATACACACATACACACACATACACACATACACACACATACACACATACACACACATACACACATACACACATACACACACATACACACATACACACAAGTACACACACATACACACATACACACAAGTACACACACATACACACACATACACACATACACACACATATACACACACACGTACGCACACATACACATACACACATACACACACATACACACAAGTACACACACATACACACATACACACACATACACACAAGTACACACACATACACACATACACACACATACACACACACACACATGCACACATACACACATACACACACGTACACACATACACACATACACACACATATACACACATACACACACATACACACATACACACACATACACACAAGTACACACACATACACACATACACACACATACACACATACACACACATACACACATACACACAAGTACACACATACACACATACACACACATACACACACATACACACATACACACATATACACACATATACACACACACACGTAAGCACACATACACACATACACACACATACACACACATACACACAAGTACACACACATACACACACATACACACAGTACACACACATACACACACATACACACAAGTACACACACATACACACACATACACACAAGTACACACACATACACACACGTACACACACGTACACACATACACACATACACACACATACACACACATATACACACATATACACACATACACACACATACACACATACACACATACACACATACACACATACACACATACACACATACACACATACACATACACACATACACACACAGGTACACACAAGTACACACACATACACACACATATACACACATACACACACATATACACATACACACACGTACACACACATATACACACATACACACACGTACACACAAGTACACACAAACGGCTCACACACAGACTTCTGACAGACCTGGATCACAGTGGCATCCACAGTCAAATCACCATTCAATACCCTGGTTTATTTTTCATACCCATCTTCTTTCTCTGCTAATTTCAACCCTGGGACATGACTATATAGGAAATCACTATGTTTCAACAATAAGCGCTTTCAGCCCTCTAATAACACACAGTGTGTATTTGAGAAAGATTGGTGTGTGATCTTTCTGTCATGGGTTTTGGTTAACCTTGTATCTGGACAACGTGTGTGTATGGAGAGCGGAGTGAGTGTTTGTATCTGGCACTCCTTCTCCTCCCATCATCCCTTCTGTTCCCTCCATCACCCCCTTTCAGCTAGCAGAGAGACTGATGCTAGCTGTCATACAACCTGGTTGTAAACACTCTCCTCCCGTCCCTCCATGACTCTCTCTTTACCTCCAGGGAGCCAGCAGAGAGGCTGGTGTTAGTGTTGGTGCTGCCCAGGTTGCGTGGCAGGGTCCGGTTGCGCTCCACCGCGCCTCCCCCTCCTGTTAGAATCTGCCTCACCGATGGCCTCTGGCCAGGCTTCAGCGAGTGCCCGTAGTCATGCATGTGGCCCCCATGCACGTGGACACCCGAAGCGTGCATGTGGCCCTGGGGACCTTGACTCCCGTGCACGGGGAGCTGCTTGAGCGTCCCGTAAGAGCGGTTCATGTTCATGCCGATGTTCATGTTGTGGTCGCCGGGGGAGATGAAGTCAGCTGGGTAGGCCTCGCTCTCTGCCGGGTGGAGGGTCATGGGCGATGGGGGCGGGGGGAAGGGTGGGTCGTCCACTGCGATGTTTAGCGGCTTGTCCTCGCCCCCCAGCCCCAGCCCCAGACCTGGGTGCAGAGGGGGTTTTAAACTGACCGTCCTACGGGGTAACACCATATAGTCCCCCTCCCCTCCCCCACAAGGTCCATCCAGAGTGTTGGGAGGAGGGGGCGGTCGAGACCAGCCCATCCCACTCTCAGTGCACAGGTAGACAGGTGCCGTGTTCCTGGGGTTCCCCTGGTGCATCTGCTGCTCCACGTTCACCTCCTTTTTCACAGTGGTGTCACTCAGCTCGTTCAGAACACCCAGCGGGGGCACCTGCATGGTGAGACGAGTCATCACTAAATACACTACAGATATTATCACTGACATCACTAAATACACTCTTTGAAAAATGGGTTCCAAAAGGGTTCTTCGCCTGTCCCCATAGCAGAACACTTTTGGGTTCCATGTAGAACCCTCTGTGGAAAGAGTTTTTATATGGAAGCCAAAAGGGTTCTACTTGGAATCAAACAGGTTCTATCTGGAATCAAAAAGAGTTTCAAAGGGTTCTCCTATGGAGACAGACGAAGAACCCCTTTAGGTTCTAGATAGAAACTCTTACATAAAAGTATGCTATCACTAAAGACAATATAGATTAGTTAGCGTTGATATCACTATAGATTGGCTCTTTACAGTATAGTGTTTTAGAGAGAGAGCAGAACAGAATAGAGATAGAGAGCAGAATAGTGAGAGAGAGCAGGATAGAGATAGAGAGCAGGATAGAGAGCAGTTTTACATTTCTGGTAAAAACAATTGTAAGATTAAGATAACTTTATTGGTCAATGTACAGGACCAATTTAAATTTGACACACCTTTAAAACCCAACCACTCCAAAAGACAGACATACAGTACAGTGCATTTGAAAAGTATTCAGACCCCTCCACTTTATTTCCATATTTTGTTAAGTTACAGCTATATTCTAAAATGGATAAAACATATATTTATATCCTCAGCAATCTACACACAATAGCCCATAATGATAAAGCAAAAACAGATTTACCTAATTTACCCTTTGCTATGAGACTCGATATTGAGCTCAGGTGTATCCTTTTTCCATTGATCATCCATGAGATGTTTCTAAAACTTGATTGGAGTCCACGCTGTAAATTCAATTGATTGGACATGATTTGGAAAGGAACACACCTGTCTATATAAGGTCCCACAGTTAACAGTGCATGCCTGTCACGCCCTGACCGTAGAGATCCTTTTATTCTCTATGTCTGTTTGGTCAGGGTGTGACTCGGGTGGGAAAGTCTATGCTTTCTGGTTCTTTGTTTTTGGCCGGGTATGATTCTCAATCAGGGACAGCTGTCTATCATTGTCTCTGATTGGGAATCATACTTAGGCAGCCTTTTTTCCTTTTCTCATTTCTGGGTTGTTGCCTTTGTTAGTGGCATGTATAGCCTTACAGAGCTTCACGTTCGTTTTGTTGTTTATTGTTTTGTTGGTGCCATTTAAAAATAAAGGAATGTACGCTCAACACGCTGCACCTTGGTCTGGTCATTTCCTTGACGATGATCGTGACAATGCCAGAGAAAAAAACAAGTCATGACGTCAAAGGAATTGTCCGTAGTGCTCCGAGACAGGCTTGTGTTGAGGCACAGATGTGGGGAAGGGTACCAAACACTTCTACAGCATTGAAGGGCCCCAGGAACAGTGGTCTTCATCATTCTTAAATGGAATACGTTTGGAAGACTCTTCCTAGAGCTGGCTGCCTGGCCAAATGGAGCAATCGGGGGAGAAGGACCTTGGTCAAGGAGGTGACCAAGAACTCAATGGTCACTCTGGCAGAGCTACAGAGTTCCTCTGTGGAGATGAGAGAACCTTCCAGAAGGACAACAATCTCTGTAGCACTCCATCAATGAGGCCTTTAAGGTAGAGTGGCCAGACGGAAGCTACCTCTCTATAAAAGGCACATGACAGCATGCTTGGAGTTTGCCAAAAGGCACCTAATGACTCTCAGATTAAGAAACAAGATTCTCTGTTCTGATGAAACCAAGATTGAACTCTTTGGCCTGAATGCCAAGCGTCACATCTGGAGGAATCCTGGCACTATCCCTATGGAGTAGCATGGTGGTGGCAGCATCATGCTGTGGGGATGTTTTTCAGCGACAGGAACTGGGAGACTAGTTGGGATAGAGGGAAAGATGAACAGAGCAAAGTACATAGAGTTCCTTAAAACTTATTTGGGATAGGTGGCAGTATTTTCACATCCGGATGAAAAGCGTGCCCAAAGTAAACTGCCTGTTACTCAGGCCCAGAAGCTAGGATATGCATATAATTGGTAGTTGTCAACAGTCTTTAGAAAGAGTTTCAGGCTGGTTTTTGGAAATATTACCCAGAAATTGTAGTTTTTCTAGGTGGCTACCATTTTGGCTGTAGTGTTTCCAAGCGCGTGGAGGAAAGCGCATTCTTTCTTATTCATCTCCGGTAATGAACATACTATTCTCTGTCTTAAATTTGATTGTTTATTTGCATATTAGGATACCTAAGGTTTGATTATAAACATTGTTTGACTTGTTTGGAAAAGTTTATTAGTAACGTTTGGGATTAATTTTGTATGCAATTTGATGGAGGGAAACTGGATGGATTATTGACTGAAGTGCGTCAGCTAAACTGATTTTTTATGGATATAAAGGACATTATCGAACAAAATGACCATTTGTGATGTAACTGGGACCTTTTTGAGTGCCAACAGAAGAAAATCATCAAAGGTAAGGCATTTTTTATATCGCTATTTCTGACTTGTGTCGCACTTGCCTGGTTGAAATCCGTTTTTTCATGTGTTGGTAAGCAGGGCGCTGTCCTCAGATAATCGAATGGTTTGCTTTAGCCGTAAAACATTTTTTAAATCTGACATGGCGGCTGGATTAACAAGTTAAGATTTATTTTGATGTATTACACTTGTATTTTCATGAATGTTAAATAATTATAGTCATTACATTTGAATTTGGCGCTCTGCAATTTGACCGGATGTTGTCGAGGTGTCCCGCTAGCGGCACGCCTTTCCCAAACAGGTTGAAAACCTGCTCCAGAGAGCTCCGGACCTCAGCCTGGGACAACGGTTCACCTTCCAACAGGACAATGACCCTTAGCACACAGCCAAGACAACGCAGGAGTGGATTCGGGACAAGTCTCTGAATGTCCTTGAGTGGCCCAGCGAGATCCCAGACTAGAAACCAATCTCTGGAGACACCTGAAAAAAGCTATGAAGCAACGCTCCCCATCCAAACTGACGAGCTTGAGATGATCTGCAGAGAAGAATGAGAGAAACTCCCAAAATACAGGTGTGCCAAGCTTGTAGTGTCATACCCAAGAAGACATGAGGCTATAATCGCTGCCAAAGGTGCTTCAGCAAAGTACTGAGTAAACGGTCTGAATACTTATGTTAATGTGTTTATTTCAGTTTTTGCTTTTTCATTATGGGGTGTTGATGAAGAAAACAAAACAATGTAATCCATTTTAGAATAAGGCTGTAACGTAACATAATGTGGAACAAGTCAAGATGTCTAAACACTTTCCGAATGCTCTGTGTATATATAAAGGTTTTGGAGTGGTGTGGGTGGCTGCCATACTCGGCGCCCAGGGAGCTGTTGTTGTGGGGGTTAAGTGCCTTGCTCAAGGGAACAACAGCAGTCAATGGCATCTAGGATTTCATACCAGCAACCCTCCGGTTGCCAGCTCACGTCCCGACAGATTTTTCCCGGGATTCGAACTGGCAACCCTCTGAGTTGACTCTCTAACCGCTACTCTACCTGCCGCCCCTAATGACCCAACATGCCTGAGAGGGAGGGTCTATGCAAATGTACTGCACACTGATAGGCTTAAATGAAACTACATTTGATTGTGTGAGTAGATTTGTTTTGCATTTAATTCCATCGCCCGTCTGCCCATGAATCCATCCATCCATCCATCCAATCGGTCCCTCACCTGGACGAGTAGGTTGGGAGGGGGGATGTTTCCAGGGAGGGAGCTGAAGTTGACCCCTAGGCCCCCCTCCTGGTGGGCCGCCAGCTTGGGGTCATCCTCTTCATCAAGGGAGATACGGGAGAGGGTCCCGGTGATGGTTGCTGGGTTACAGGTGTTAACTTCCTTGAAGATGACTGGAGGGAGAGAGTGAGAGGAGAGAGGAGGAGGGGAGAGAGGGGAAAGGAGGTGGGGATAAAGAGCAGAATATAGATGGAGAACAGAATAGAGATAGAGAGCAGAAAATAGGATGGGAGCAGAATATAGATGGAGAACAGAATAGAGATAGAGCAGAATAGAGGATGGGAGCAGAATAGAGATAGAAAGCAGAATAGAGATAGAGAGCAGAAGAGATAGAGAGCAGAATTTTGAGATAGAGAGCAGAATAGAGACAGAGATACAGAGCAGAAAAGAGAGAGAGCAGAACAGAATAGAGATAGAGAGCAGAATAGTGATAGAGAGCAGGATATAGATAGAGAGCAGGATAGAGATAGAGAGCAGAATTTAGAGAGAGCAGGATAGAGATAGAGAGCAGAATAGTGATAGAGAGCAGAATAGATATAGAGAGCAGAATAGTGATAGAGAGCAGGATAGATATAGAGAGCAGAATAGAGATAGAGAGCAGAATAGTGATAGAGAGCAGAATTTAGAGAGAGCAGGATAGAGATAGAGAACAGAATAGAGATAGAGCGCAGAATTTAGAGAGAGCAGGATAGAGATAGAGAGCAGGATAGAGAACAGAATAGATATAGATCAGGATAGAGACAGAGAGCAGAATATATATAGAGCAGGATATAGATTAGAGAGCAGAATAGAGATAGAGAACAGAATATATATAGAGCAGGATAGAGATAGAGAACATAATATATATAGAGCAGGATAGAGATAGAGAGCAGAATAGATATAGATCAGGATAGAGATAGAGAGCAGAATAGATATAGATCAGGATAGAGATAGAGAGCAGAATAGATATAGATCAGGATAGAGATAGAGAGCAGAATATATATAGAGCAGAATATATATAGAGCAGGATAGAGATAGAGAACAGAATATATATAGAGCAGAATATATATAGAGCAGAATAGAGATAGAGAACAGAATATATATAGAGCAGAATATATATAGAGCAGAATATATATAGAGCAGAATATATATAGAGCAGAATAGAGATAGAGAACAGAATATATATAGAGAACAGAATATATATAGAGCAGAATATATATAGAGCAGAATATATATAGAGCAGAATATATATAGAGCAGAATAGAGATAGAGAACAGAATATATATAGAGCAGAATATATATAGAGCAGGATAGAGATAGAGAACAGAATATATATAGAGCAGAATATATATAGAGCAGAATAGAGATAGAGAACAGAATATATATAGAGCAGGATAGAGATAGAGAACAGAATATATATAGAGCAGAATATATATAGAGCAGAATAGAGATAGAGAACAGAATATATATAGAGCAGAATATATATAGAGCAGAATATATATAGAGAACAGAATATATATAGAGCAGAATATATATAGAGAACAGAATATATATATAGAGCAGAATATATATAGAGCAGGATAGAGATAGAGAACAGAATATATATATAGAGCAGGATAGAGATAGAGAACAGAATATATATAGAGCAGGATGGAGATAGAGAGCAGAATAGAGAACAGAATAGATATAGATCAGGATAGAGATAGAGAGCAGAATAGAGAACAGAATAGATATAGATCAGGATAGAGATAGAGAGCAGAATAGAGATAGAGTGCAGGAAAGAGATAGATATAGAGAGCAGGATAAAGGGATATGAAGAAGAGTTTGAGGCATATATAGTGAACTTACAATACAGTACATTAAAAAAATAGTTAAAATAGGTAAGATGGTATAAAAATAGAATGACCAGACAGAGAGAGAGAGAAGGGGAGAGAGAGAGAGAGAGAGAGAGAGAGAGAGAGAGAGAGGGGCATATATGCATTGAGCCTCCTGACATGGTTTTAATATAATAGACACCTGTGGAATTAATACAATTTAAAAAACAGCAACAAAACATGACAAAAAGCAGATCCATTCATCATATATGCAGACAACCCTTGAAATATACTGGAATGAAGACAGAAAACTCTCTCTAGACTCCCGGACCTGTGGTAGGGGTGACTCAGCAGAGGTGAGCTTTGTTCCTGACACTGTGGCCCTCAGCTATTCTCACACAGTATATACTGTAGATAGAGGCGGTCTGGCTAGTTGATAAGATGCATGAGAGAGTATCTCTGTCCCACATGACACCCTATTCCTTGTTTAGTGCACTACTTTTGACCAGGGCCCATAGGGCTCAGGTCAATAGTAGAGCCATTTTGGGACATATTCAGTGACATTGTGTAAAATGCAGTGGGCTCCAAATGAAATGGACCTGGGTAACCCCTGCTGTGGCCTTCCATTCCATCACATGGCCACTATGGGAACTCATTATTCCCTGTCTAGTTGTGACAGATTGCTTTATATTGTATGTGTGTGTGTGTGTGGGTGTGTGTGTCCTGAGACCAACAGCAAGGTAGGATGAGATTTTTATGTCTTATACTGATTTCATTTTCATACTTTTAGTTTAGTGAACAAACAAAGGAATGAAGACACTTCTAAAATACCCAACTACAATATATGACTAACTGGTAAGAGTCAACATCTAAACAAATAAGGCCAAATATCATCCTGTTCCTGTATAGTGCACTTGTTTGTTTTGGTCGTCTAATCAAAGTAGTGCACTTAGGAATAGGGTGTAATTTGAGGCGTAGCCTTAGTCATTGCAATAGACAGACATACAAGGTCAGAATACCATGGTATATAGTCAGAACATCAGTTCAACTAGACAAGGGATGGCCAACGCCAGTCCTCCAGGGCCTGATTGGTGCCCCAGCCCCAGCTAACACACCTGACTCCAATAATCACCTAATCATGATCTTCAGTTTAGAATTGAATTTGATTAATCAGCTGTGTTTGCTAGGAATGGAGACAAAGTGTGACGCCAACCAGACCCTGGAGGACTGGAGTTGCCCACCCCTGGACTAGAGCAACATATTTAACCCTGCATGCATATTAATAACACAGTCATGCTAACCTGGTCACCAAATCAGGTTTATACCGGTCAGATTGAATATGGTCACTCAATGGGCCACATTCAATCAATCCAGTAAATGTTTTTTGATTGAATGCAGTCCGAAGGTGTACCACCCTGGGTCTCACCTCGCAGTCACACAGTCATGCTGAATTACATGCACACAGCGTCAGAGTTTAGAGTGGTCACTGCTGGGCCACAATTAACTTAGGACAATCTGCAAGTACATCGGTAAGTAGCTCAAAGTTTCATACAGTTTCTGTGTATTGATGTTAATGAGAGATAAAAGAAGAAGAATCAAGGCAGAAGAATTTTCGTGTTATTACATTATATTATTACAATAGCGTGTTCGATAGAACTAAATCAGAGAACAATCTTGGCATAGCCTTCGTCAGGGAGTACAATACTCCGTTGTTCTAATGAACAGGGCCATCAATCAGAGACCACCTTAAATCTACAAACACATCCCTGCAGCGTTTCACGTCCTACAAGATTTGCATGAAAGTTTGAGTCAGGAGTTTGATGTAGATCTCAAATTAGAGTTGGGCCATTAGTGATTGACTGTGTTATGAGGGTCAGGCTGGTGCCAGACTTACATGGGTGTCCTCTCTCTGCAAGGGTGGAGGGGGGAAAGTAACCATGGCTGGATGTTAATTTACGTCCACAGTGTTACATACATCACCCACACACAAACACACGTACGGGCATACAGACGCACACACATCTAAATTCCAGTGATGGGGAACATTGCGGCTCTGAACCGACTCAAGAGCTACCGAGCTCAGCCAATAACAGATTCATTCCTTCAAGTCGAAGAGATCCCATTGGATGAAATCAGTGTGATTGACAGGGCAAAATAGTACCGCTCATGATTGAATTCCGAGACTCAATTGTTCCCATCACTGCATTTACATTCAGACAAGCAAGCCTTAGCTACAGCGTAGTGCTCCCCATGGGCACATTGACAGCATGTTAGACTGATAAAAAAGAGTGTGATAGAGAGAGAGAGAGAGAGAGAGAGAGAGAGAGAGAGAGAGAGAGAGAGAGAGAGAGAGAGAGAGAGCGAGAGAGAGAGAGAGCGAAAGGGGCGAGAAAAGCAGAAAGAGAGAGATGGAAAGTGAGCGAGAGAGGGAGAGATAGAGAGGAGGGAGCGAGATAGAGAGAGAGGGGAGCAAGAGAGGGAGAGAGAAAGAGAGAGAGAGAAGGGGTGAGAGAGATAGAGAGAATTCGAGAGAGAGGGAGAGAGAGAGAGAGAGATAGAGAGAGAGACAGACAGAGAGCGAGAGAGAGAGATGGAGTGAGCGAGAGAGAGTGAGCGTGAGAGAGAGAGAGTGAAAGGAGCGAGAGAAGGAGAAAGAGAGAGATGGAAAGTGAGCGAGAGAGGGAGAGAGAGAAAGGGGGAGAGAGAGATAGAGAGGGGGAGTGAGATAGAGAGAGAGGGGAGCAAGAGAGGGAGAGAGAAAGAGAGAGAGAAGGGGTGAGAGAGATAGAGAGAGATGGAGAGTGAGAGAGAGAGAGATGGAGTGAGAGAGGGAGCGAGAGAGAGAGATGGCTTGAGAGAGAGAGAGAGAGAGAGAGAGATAGCGAGCGTGAGAGAGAGAGTGAGAGTGAGAGAGAGAGATGGAGAGTGAGAGAGAGAGATGGAGAGTGAGAGAGAGAGATCCTACCTGTTTGACATGCCAGGTCCACATCTTTTTCAAAGTCCGACTGGCAGAGAGCATGGGGCAGAAGAGAGACAGTTACACATCAGTGTGTGTGTGTGTGTGTGTGTGTGTGTGTGTGTGTGTGTGTGTGTGTGTGTGTGTGTGTGTGTGTGTGTGTGTGTGTGTGTGTGTGTGTGTGTGTGTGTGTGTGTGTGTGTGTGTGTGTGCGTGCGTGTGTAATAGTTATAGTATGGTTTTGGGGCACCATTGGGAAACAGAATAATACAGTCTAATATTCTATTCCAACTAACACAACATCAAGAGACAGCGATTCATTTCCATTGCATATTGATGCCAGACAGCCATATTGAAGCCAGACAGCCATATTGAAGCCAGACAGCCATATTGAAGCCAGACAGCCCTAGCAAACAGGGGAAGACCCTCACAGATGAAACAGAAACGACTGAAGATGAGAGGAGAAGTGCTTTTGAAAGATGAAAATAACATCACAGCAATACACAATTAGACTACACCTTTCTAATGGTCCTACAGATGATGATTTAGAGACAGAGATGTTAGATTACACCTTTCTAATGGTCCTACAGATGATGATTTAGAGACAGAGATGTTAGATTACACCTTTCTGATGGTCCTACAGATGATGATTTAGAGACAGAGATGTTAGATTACACCTTTCTGATGGTCCTACAGATGATGATTTAGAGACAGAGATGCTAGAATACACCTTTATAAAGGTCCTAAAGATGATGATTTAGAGACAGAGATGTTAGATTACACCTTTCTAATGGTCCTACAGATTATGATTTAGAGACAGAGATGTTAGATTACACCTTTCTAATGGTCCTACAGATGATGATTTAGAGACAGAGATGTTAGACTACACCTTTCTGATGGTCCTACAGATGATGATTTAGAGACAGAGATGTTAGATTACACCTTTCTGATGGTCCTACAGATGATGATTTAGAGACAGAGATGTTAGATTATGCCTTTATAAAGGTCCTACAGATGATGATTTAGAGACAGAGAGGTTAGATTACACCTTTCTAATGGTCCTACAGATGATGATTTAGAGACAGAGATGCTGAATACACCTTTCTAATGGTGCTACAGAAGATTTGGTGTTGTTAATTTAAGCTTTATTTAACTGGCAAGTCAGTTAAGAACAAATTCTTATTTACGATGACGGCCTACCCCGGCCAAACCCGGAAGATGCTGGACCAATAACACCAGCTCTACCTTTCTGTTTCCAAACCTAACACCAGCTCTACCTAACACCAGCTCTACCTTTCTGTTTCCAAACCTAACACCAGCTCTACCTAACACCAGCTCTACCTTTCTGTCTCCAAACCTAACACCAGCTCTACCTTTCAGTTTCCAAACCTAACACCAGATCTACCTTTCAGTTTCCAAACCTAACACCAGCTCTACCTTTCTGTCTCCAAACCTAACACCAGCTCTACCTTTCAGTTTCCAAACCTAACACCAGATCTACCTTTCAGTTTCCAAACCTAACACCAGCTCTACCTTTCAGTTTCCAAACCTAACACCAGCTCTACCTTTCAGTTTCCAAACCTAACACCAGCTCTACCTTTCAGTTTCCAAACCTAACACCAGATCTACCTTTCAGTTTCCAAACCTAACACCAGCTCTACCTTTCAGTTTCCAAACCTAACACCAGCTCTACCTTTCAGTTTCCAAACCTAACACCAGCTCTACCTTTCAGTTTCCAAACCTAACACCAGCTCTACCTTTCAGTTTCCAAACCTAACACCAGATCTACCTTTCAGTTTCCAAACCTAACACCAGCTCTACCTTTCAGTTTCCAAACCTAACACCAGCTCTACCTTTCAGTTTCCAAACCTAACACCAGCACTACCTTTCAGTTTCCAAACCTAACACCAGCTCTACCTTTCAGTTTCCAAACCTAACACCAGCTCTACCTTTCAGTTTCCAAACCTAACACCAGCTCTACCTTTCAGTTTCCAAACCTAACACCAGCTCTACCTTTCTGTTTCCAAACCTAACACCATCTCTACCTAACACCAGCTCTACCTAACACCATCTCTACCTAACACCAGCACTACCTAACACCAGCTCTACCTTTCTGTTTCCAAACCTAACACCAGCTCTACCTAACACCAGCTCTACCTAACACCAGCTCTACCTAACACCAGCACTACCTAACACCAGCTCTACCTTTCTGTCACCAAACCTAACACCAGGTCTACCTTTCTGTCACCAAACCTAACACCAGCTCTACCTAACACCAGCTCTACCTTTCTGTCACCAAACATAATACCAGCTCTACCTTTCTGTCACCAAACCTAACACCAGCTCTACCTAACACCAGCTCTACATTTCTGTCACCAAACCTAACGCCAGCTCTACCTAACACCAGCTCTACCTTTCTGTTTCCAAACCTAACACCAGCTCTACCTAACACCAGCTCTACCTTTCTGTCACCAAACATAACACCAGCTCTACCTTTCTGTCACCAAACCTAACACCAGCTCTACCTAACACCAGCTCTACCTTTCTGTCTCCAAACCTAACACCACCTCTACCTACTATAATGCCTCCTGCTCTTGTTTCCCTCAGCTTGTCTTTTGTAACCTTCAAGAAATAATTTCCCCTCAACGTTGATTGGTTGGAACAAATTACTTTGTAAAAAAAACAACACAAACAGCACCACACAAACAGCACCACACAAACGGATTGCTTGGATTCAATGAGGGACAGTTCCAGTGTTCCATTCCAAAATGGCCTCCCTGCAAACCTCTCAAACTTGAAAGTGAAAGGAACGTTGCACCACATTGCCATGCAGACCCAGGCCTCTACACTCTCTCTTCTCCTCTCTCCCCACAGCAACAATCCGCCTAGCGTCCTCCACGGAACCCACTCACAAAAGCCTTTGTTTGGATATTAAAGTATAAAGCATTTTGGGCACGACAGAGAGGGAGGGAGGGAGGGAGGGAGGGAGGGAAAGTGAAAGAGAGAGAAGAAGAGGGAGTAAGAGAGAGATGTGGACCCCAGGAAGAGTAGCTGCTGCTTTTGTAACAGCTAATGGGGATCCTAACAAAATACCCCAAAATACCAAGACATGGAAGAAGATGGAGGGAGGGGAAAGGCAGAGAGAAGGGGAGAGTTAAAGAGAAAGAGAGAGAAAGACAGAGGGAGAGAAAGAAAGACAGATAAATAGAGGGACAGCAAGAGAAAGGGAACATTTGAAAGGGAAAGAGAGAGGGAGAGAATGAATACAGGTCTCAGAGGAGAGGAAAGCTCTTAGTACGCAAATCACACAGCTGCACAAATGGCTCTCGCCTAAATGGACAAATGAGGATTTAGACTCTCATCTCACCTCTCTCGCGCTCTCTATCTCTCTCTCTGTCTCCCTCTCTCTCTCTCTCTCTCTTTCTCTCTCGCTCTCTCCATATCTCAATATCCCTCATCTTAGCATGTATGTACGCACACCCACACACCTACACACAGGTTGAGTGTAGAAAGTAAGTCAGGTTAACCGTCAGCATCATTAAAAACTACAGTTTGTCCAGACGTTTTTGAGGAGGGCATTCACATTAGCCCTGTGTTCAGCCAACACTGGAAGCACAAGATAACCCAAAACACAACTGGCTGAATTATCATTGGAAAAGATGCAAGAATAGAAGAACATTTGGAGCCCAAAACTTAATCTAAAACCACATCTATATAGATCTAAAAACACATCTATATAGATCTAAAAACACATCTATATAGATCTAAAAACACATCTATATAGATCTAAAAACACATATACATAGATCTAAAAACACATCTACATAGATCTAAAAACACATCTACATAGATCTAAAAACACATCTATATAGATCTAAAAACACATCTATATAGATATAAAAACACATCTATATAGATCTAAAAACACATCTATATAGATCTAAAAACACATCTATATAGATCTAAAAACACATCTATATAGATCTAAAAACACATCTATATAGATCTAAAAACACATCTATATAGATCTAAAAACACATCTATATAGATCTAAAAACACATCTATATAGATCTAAAAACACATCTATATAGATCTAAAAACACATCTATATAGATCTAAAAACACATCTATATAGATCTAAAAACACATCTATATAGATCTAAAAACACATCTATATAGATCTAAAAACACATCTATATAGATCTAAAAACACATCTATATAGATCTAAAAACACATCTATATAGATCTAAAAACACATCTATATAGATCTAAAAACACATCTATATAGATCTAAAAACACATATACATAGATCTAAAAACACATCTACATAGATCTAAAAACACATCTATATAGATCTAAAAACACATCTATATAGATATAAAAACACATCTATATAGATCTAAAAACACATCTATATAGATCTAAAAACACATCTATATAGATCTAAAAACACATCTATATAGATCTAAAAACACATCTATATAGATCTAAAAACACATCTATATAGATCTAAAAACACATCTATATAGATCTAAAAACACATCTATATAGATCTAAAAACACATCTATATAGATCTAAAAACACATCTATATAGATCTAAAAACACATCTATATAGATCTAAAAACACATCTATATAGATCTAAAAACACATCTATATAGATCTAAAAACACATCTATATAGATCTAAAAACACATCTATATAGATCTAAAAACACATCTATATAGATCTAAAAACACCACCATAAAACAACTTTGACTGGTAGCAGCTAAAAGTATAAAAACTTGCTGTCACTAATCTACTGTGCAGCTCTGTGGTTTCCAAACTTTCCCCCCCAACGGACCATAATAAAACATGATTTGTTATGTTTTGCAGGCTAATACCATTTATATTAAATAAATGGAAAGACATTTCCTGGACCACAAGGGGGTTTATCCACAGTTTGGGAACCATTGCTGGAAACCTTTGTGGACAATGTACTTTTTTACCACATAATAACTTTACTACACTGCTACGTATATATTGGCTACTTTAGGACACAGAAGGCACAGCAGCTATCTACTGTGGTGGACGTACTGATTTGCTGTTGAGGTGGTTTTGTCCATGGTTGTGGGCGTGGTTATAGGCATGGTTGAGGGTGTGGTTGAGTGCGTAGTTCATGTGTTCATGGTTCATGTGGTAGTTGTGAGGCAGGCTGTGGTAACAGCCTTGTTGGCAGCTGCGTTGGAAGCCCTGGTGAGGGTGGCATAATGGCGGGTATGGTGACTGTTGGTGGCATGACGATGATGGGCAGAGAGAAGCTCCAGTGCCAGCAGTGCTAGTGCTGTAGCGCAGAGAGCCACACTGCTGCCCGCAGTAGGACACGTTCTGACACTTCTGATGCTGGGATGAAGAAGAGATGTGAGAGGAGGAGAGATGAGAGAGGGGATGTGGAGGAGAGGACAATAGAGGGGAGAATGGGAAGGACCAAGCCAGTCCAAACTAACTACCATAATGGTTAAATGGTGGTTAATGTCATTTAACATGTACTCTAGTCTGAAGACTGATTACTCTCAAGACATCCTTTCTTCTCAATATGTCCTCCTATTTCTCAGTGTCCTACTATCATCTCAATATGTCCTCCTATCTTCTCAATATGTCCTCCTATCTTCTCAATAT
Organism: Oncorhynchus kisutch; assembly: GCF_002021735.2. Lineage (NCBI taxonomy): Eukaryota > Metazoa > Chordata > Actinopteri > Salmoniformes > Salmonidae > Oncorhynchus > Oncorhynchus kisutch. Next base: position 75,834,654 of record NC_034187.2, read on the forward strand.
GTCCTCCTATCTTCTCAATATGTCCTCCTATCTTCTCAGTGTCCTACTATCATCTCAATATGTCCTCCTATCTTCTCAATATGTCCTCCTATCTTCTCAATATGTCCTCCTATCTTCTCAGTGTCCTACTATCATCTCAATATGTCCTCCTATCTTCTCAATATGTCGTCCTCCTATCTTCTCAATATGTCCTCCCCTACTTCTCATTATGTCCTCCTATCTTCTCAAGATGTCCCCCTATTGTCTTAAGATTGCATATCTTCTCAATATGTCCTCCTATCTTCTCAACATCCTCCTATCTTCTCAATATGTCCTATCTACTCATTATGTCCTCTTATCTTCTCAAAATGTACACCTATCATCTCAAAATGTACACCTATCTCTCAAGATGTCCTCATATCCTCTCTAGTGAGTTTATGGTAACACTTTTTACAAGGCCTACTTAATACTTTTATGGCTGTTATGTCATACACTACCAAAAGTATGTGGACACCTGCTCGTCGAACATCTAATTCCAAAATCATGAGCATTACTACGGAGTTGGTCCCCCCATTTGCTGCTATAACAGCCTCCACTCTTCTGGGAAGGCTTTCACTAGATGTTGGAACATTGCTGCAGGGACGTGCTTCTATTCGGCCACAAGAGCATTAGTGAGGTTGGGTGTTTAGGCCTGGCTCACAGTAGGCAATCTAATTAATCCAAAAGGTGTTATATGGGGTTTAGATCATGGCTCTGTGCAGGCCAGTCAAGTTCTTCCACTCAGATCTCGACAAACCATTTATGTATGGATCTCGCTTTGTACACGGTGTATTGTCATGCTGAAACAGGAACGGTCCTTCCCCAAACTGTTGCCACAAAGTTGAAAGCACAGAATCGTCTAGAATGTCATTGTATGCTGTAGTGTTAAGATTTCCCTTCATTGTAACAAAAAAATTGCCCCAGACCATTATTCCTCCACCACCAAACTTTACAGTTGGAAGAATGCATTAGGGCAGGTAGTGTTCTCCTGGCATCTGCCGAACCCAGATTCATCCGTCGGACTTCCACATGGTGAAGCATGATTCATCACTCCAGAGAAGGCATTTCCACTGCTCCAGAGTCCAATGGCAGTGAGCTTCACCTTACTCCAGTCAACGCTTTGCGTTGCGCATGGTGATCTTAGGCATGTGTGTGTCTGCTTGGCCATGGAAACCCATTAAGCTCATGATGAACACTTCTTGTGCTGACGTTGCTTTCTCCTAGATGTTTCCACTTCACAATAACATCACTTACAGTTGACCGGGGCAGACATTTGACAAACTGACTTGTTGGAAAGGTGGCATCCTATGACTGTGCCACGTTGAAAGTCACTGAGCTCTTCAGTAAGGTCATTCTACTGCCAATGTTTGTCTAAGGAGATTGCATGGCTGTGTGTTTGATTTTATACATCTGTCATTTACGGTGTTAGCTGAAATAGCCGAATCCACTAATTTGAAGGGCTGTCCATATACTTTTGTAAATATAGTGTATCATGGCTATGACAGGTTTTGAAGGCTTTATGGCAAATGGGTTCAAGAAAACTTTTCCCTGTCGCCTTGAGCCTTTTGGAGAGAGGGATTCATTCTGGATTATGCTATTTGGAAAATGGCTGTTGGAAACACTTTGGATTCACCAATTCATTTGATATGACTGCTTTTGATATTAATCAAAAAGCCTAATCATTACTTCAAGTGGATTGAGATGAGTTTATTGTCAGAGTATGGATTTAAAAGACAAGTACATCTCTACATGTTAAATTTGTCATGAGTAGGTTTACTCGTAAACTGTGACGTGACCAGGAAAAACAGCAACGAAAAACTCTGGACCCCTACAGTTATGAAACCAATCCATCCATTCCTCCTCAACACTACACTTAAAACAACTTAGCATTTTTGTTGTTGCTGGTATAGGTAATCTAAGGTGAAGCTTCAGCCTCCTAACCTTCCTAGAGGTCCATTCAAACCAGACCAAAACACTACAGTAAATGACTGTGTGAATAACAAAATCCAAGGGGATTGAGGGTTCAACGTAGGAACTTCTATAACTAATGAATATTGCAGAGCGGTGTGACCTGGTTGACATTGGGAGGCACTTCATGTCTTTATGATTTACAATGCTATTAGCATGATTTTGGACAAAGTAACCTTATGTGAGCTTTACCTTACACGCCCTGTGCATAATGATGAGGGCTTTCATTTGGGGTAAACCAACCTGCCGCACTGACTGCCATGTGAATAAAAATATGAAATGAAAATATGAAAACAACAAATTACAGGTGGGATTATAAAATATCTTTAGGAGGGACTGAACTAATGATGGGGTTAGGATTTTAGGCCCAAACCCAAATCAACACCTGTCAAATCCTCTCAGAACCCCACAAGGAGATGTGGTCAATTTGGGATCGGGCATTAATATAGTTAGTGAAGAGCAGAATTTGGAGAACAGAAACAGAGATGTTTTAGGACCAGCAGGATGTGGTTATATAGCCTGACAGCACAAACTGATCAGGGACCAGGCTAGCAGTGGTTAAGTAGCCTGGTCCCAGGAGTTAGCGAGACAGCACAAACTGATCAGGGATGAGCAGTGGTTACAGATGCTGTATCTTAATTCGATCATCTTGTTGTTGCAGGAATTTTCCTGCACTACAGGAAAGGCAAAGTAATAGTATATTTGACGTTTAAAAAGGCTCCTCAAGTTTGTAATTTCCACTTAAAAAATGTGTTAATTTTCCCAATTAAAAACGTGTCGACCCCTACAAAATATGTCCATTAATTATAATCCACACGATAATTCACATTTCCAGGGCTCAGGGACCAGGCCAGCAGTGGTTAAGTAGCCTGGTCCCAGGAGTTGGCAAGACAGCACAAACTGATCAGGGACCAGGCTAGCAGTGGTTATGGGTCTAATAAGGGATGAAATGGAATATTATTCACCATGATCTGCACCTGTCCGTTCTTGCATGAGTCCGGTGAGTTCTCACTGTCGTCTTTACATCCCCCCATCCGACAGCGCACTGCGTCCTGAACCTGGAAGAGACGGACGAGGTGGGAGGGAAGTAGAGGAGGTGGGAGGGAAGTAGAGGAGGAGGGAGGGAAGTAGAGGAGGAGGGAGGGAAGTAGAGGAGGAGGGAGGGAAGTAGAGGAGGAGGGAGGGAAGTAGAGGAGGAGGAAGGAGGGAAGTAGAGGAGGAGGGAGGGAAGTAGAGGAGGAGGGAGGGAAGTAGAGGGGGAGGGAGGGAAGTAGAGGAGGAGGGAGGGAAGTAGAGGAGGAGGGAGGGAAGTAGAGGAGGAGGGAGGGAAGTAGAGGAGGAGAGAAGGAAGTAGAGGAGGGAGGGAAGTAGAGGGGGAGGGAGGGAAGTAGAGGAGGAGGGAGGGAAGTAGAGGGGGAGGGAGGAAAGTAGAGGAGGAGGGAGGGAAGTAGAGGGGGAGGGAGGGAAGTAGAGGAGGAGGGAGGGAAGTAGAGGAGGAGGAGGGAGGGAAGTAGAGGAGGAGGAGGGAGGGAAGTAGAGGAGGAGGGAGGGAAGTAGAGGGGGAGGGAGGGAAGTAGAGGAGGAGGGAGGGAAGTAGAGGGGGAGGGAGGGAAGTAGAGGAGGAGGGAGGGAAGTAGAGGAGGAGGAGGGAGGGAAGTATAGGAGGAGGAGGGAGGGAAGTAGAGGAGGAGGGAGGGAAGTAGAGGAGGAGGGAGGGAAGTAGAGGGGGAGGGAGGGAAGTAGAGGGGGAGGGAGGGAAGTAGAGGAGGAGGGAGGGAAGTAGAGGGGGAGGGAGGGAAGTAGAGGAGGAGGGAGGGAAGTAGAGGAGGAGGGAGGGAAGTAGAGGGGGAGGGAGGGAAGTAGAGGAGGAGGGAGAAAGGGAGGAAGGTAGATGAAGGTCTTTATTGTAGTTTTAAAATGAGTTTAGCTACATTAAGACTATCATAGAGATTAGGCTATGTTCATACATACACTACTCTACACGTGTTAATTGAGTATGTAACCTTTACAAACAAATATATTATCTTGTGAATGTTTGATCATCTATATTAGGTTTTGTTATTGATTTTAGTAAGAGACTAGAACACGGCGTATTACCCTGTCATGAACATGTATTCTTCTTTCAATGTGTTTGTTAGCATTAGTACTGTATGTATTAAAAAGTACTATAGAAATAAACACCAAGTAATTGTTTGATTGTTGTATTCAAGCACTCTTTGAAGACATTCAACAATGAAGAAAGTGAGAGATGAGAAATATAGGCAGAGTGAGATCATTATTTTAAATTTATTTTTTCTTGTTTTCACTAGGCAAGTCATTTAAGAACAAATTCTTATTTTCAATGATGGCCTAACTACCTGTTCAGGGGCAGAATGATGATTTGTACCTTGTCAGCTTGAGGATTTGAAATTCCAACCTTTCGGTTACTAGTCCAACACTCTAACCACTCTAACCACTAGGCTACCCTGCCACCCTGGTGATAAAGTGAGAGAGAGAGAAAGAGAGAGAGATACATAGAAACAGAGATAAAGAACAGAAAAAGAGTGTACAACACTGTTGAATCTAGATAGGCAGCCAGTCTACTGAGGGTTGTGTTAGGAAGATGAGATTTTATTCAAATTGAGATATGACTGGTAACTGAGTCCAGAGCCACAGTGCTCTGAGATATAATACTGTTTGCTATTCTCTGAAACTTTCATTAAGTGAGCTAAAACTAGGTAGTGGAATAAATATTGTGGATCTAAATGTTCTTCCTGATAATACTGGACTATCAGATCACCATTTTATTACATTTGCAATCGCAACAAATCTGCTCAGACCCCAGACAAGGATTATCAAAAGCAGCACTATAAATTGTCGGACAACACAAAGATTCCTAGATGCCCTTCCAGACTCCCTCCACCTACCCAAGGATGTTGGAGTATGAAAAACAGTTAACCTGTCACGACTTAACAGTTAACCTGTCATGACTAACAGTTAACCTGTCACGACTTAACAGTTAACCTGTCACGACTTAACAGTTAACCTGTCATGACTTAACAGTTAACCTGTCACGACTTAACAGTTAACCTGTCATGACTTAACAGTTAACCTGTCACGACTTAACAGTTAACCTGTCATGACTTAACAGTTAACCTGTCATGACTTAACAGTTAACCTGTCATGACTTAACAGTTAACCTGTCACGACTTAACAGTTAACCTGTCATGACTTAACAGTTAACCTGTCACGACTTAACAGTTAACCTGTCACGACTTAACAGTTAACCTGTCACGACTTAACAGTTAACCTGTCACGACTTAACAGTTAAACTGTCACGACTTCCACCGAGGGTGGCTCCTCTCCCTGTTCGGGAGGTGCTCGGCGGTCGTCGTCGCCAGCCTACTAACTACCACTGATCCATGTTTCTTTTTCGTTTGGTTCTGTCTGTTTCTTACACCTGTGTTCTATTGAGTTAATTTCTGTGGGTTTATTAACCTCATTGCCTGCTGGTATTTTGTGCGGGATTATTTCTGTGTTTGTTTGGGGCGTGTGCTAGATTGCGCCACAGGCTATTCTCACGGTCGTTTGTATCGTTGTGAATTATTTAGGAGTAGATTGTTTTTCCTCCTGTTGTCACTGCGAATTCCTGTTTTGTTGGGCGCCTTCGTTGGGTTTGTTTCCCGACCAGTTTTGTGTGTTTTGGGACTTCCAAATAAATATTTTCTATTTGGACCTCAGTGCTCTCCTGCTCCTGACTCTTGCACCCACCTCGTCCTAGCGAGGCACCTTACATAACCATCTAACCGAGCATTTAACCTTGCGTAATACCCTAGATGCAGCCGCACCTCTTAAAACAAAAACAATTTGTCACAAGAATTTTGCTCTCTGGTATACAGAAAATACCTGAGCCCTGAAGCAAACTTTCAGAAAATTGGAACGGAAATGGCGCTCCATCAAACTGTAAGTCTTCCGACTAGCTTGGAAGCACAGTACCGTGCAATATCGAAGAGCCCTCACTGCTGCTCCATCAGCTTACTTTACTTTCCCAACCTGATTGAGGAGAATAAAAACAATGCAAAAAGTATTTTTGATACGGCCGCAAAGCTAGCTTAAAAGCACTATTCCCCAAGACGGCCTTCAATTCAGCAGTTTTTAAATTTTTTATTTAACCTTTATTTAACCAGGTAGGCCAGTTGAGAACAAGTTCTCATTTACAACTGCGACCTGGCCAAGATAAAGCAAAGCAGTGTGACACAAACAACAACACAGAGTTACACATGGAATAAACAAACATACAGTCAATTTCACAATAGAAAAGTCTATGTACAGTGTGTGCAAAAGAGGTAAGAATTCATTAAATTCTTCAACGAAAAGATCATGATACGGTTTCTGCTGTTTTGCCTGCGGTCATGGAACCCTGAACTGTTCACCGGACGTGCTACCTGTCCCAGACCTGCTGTTTTCTACTCTCTCTCTCTATACCTCTCTCTACCTCTCTCTACCAGACCTGCTGTCCTGACCTCTGAATGCTCGGCTATGGTGCACACAGATGGTGTCGACAGACATGGCAGCTCTGCTTCCTAAGCAACCTTTAAGTATTTTTTATTTTTTTGTGTGTTATTTCTTACATTATTAGCCCAGAAGGTTTTTGAATAACTTTTGGATATCAGAGTGGCGGTAACGCACCAGCATTACAACCAGGAATACGACATTCCCAAATTGGATCCTTTCTTTGTACCCCCCAGGGCAATTTAACTTATCCCAGAGGCTGCTCCAAGACCACCCAAAGAGAATCCTCTTCCGTTATAGTCACAGCTGTGTATATTCCCCCTAAGCCGATACCAGGACGGCTCTCAAGGAACTTCACTGGACTTTATGCGAACTGGAAACCACATATCCTGAGGCCGCATTTATTGTAGCTGGGGACTTTAACAAAGCAAATTTGAGGAAAACGCTACTGAAGTTCTATCAACACATTGCCTGTAGTACTCGCGCTGCTAAAACGCTTGACCACTGTTACTCCCCCCTCTGGGATGCCTACAAGGCCCTCCCCCGCTCACCATTTGGCAAACCAGATCATGGCTCCATTTCGCTCCTCCCTTCCTATAGGCAGAAACTCAAACAGGAAGTACCCATGCTAAGGTCTATTCAACAAAGCTCTGTCCAATCGGAATTCATGCTTCAAGATTGCTTCGATCACTGGGACTGGTATATGATCCAGGTAGACTCTGAGAAAAACATTGACGTATAGTTCATCAGAAAGTGTATAAGGGATGTTGTTCCCACTGTGACTATTAAAACCTACCCAAACCAGAAACCGTCAATGGCAGCATTTTGGCAAAACTGAAAGCGCAAACCACCGGATTTAACCATGGCAATGTGACTGGGTAAATATTTTAATACAAACAGTGTAGTTATTCCCTCTGTAAGGCAGCCAAATAGGCAACACGTCAGTACAGAGACAAAGTGGAGTCACAATTCAAACGGCTTAAACACAAGACATATGTGTCAGGGTCTACAGACAATCACGGATAACAAAGGGAAAACCAGCAATGTGGCGAACACCGACTCCCAAGGACTGTGGGCTCTCGTTCTCCATGGACGACGTGAGTAAGACATTTAAGCGTGTTAACCCTCGCAAGAATGCCAGGCCGGACAGCATCCCTTGCCGCGTCCTCAGAGCATGGGCAGACCAGCTGGCTGGAGTGTTTATGGACATATTCAATCTCTCCCTATCCCAGTCTGCTGTCCCCACTTGCTTCAAGATGTCCACCATTGTTCCTGTACTGAACTAAATGACTATCGCTTGGTAGCACTATCGCTTGGTAGTGCTTTGAGAGGCTAGTTAAGGATCATATCACCTCTACCTTACCTGATTTGATTTGAGACCCACTTCAATTTGCATACAGCCCCAATAGATCCACAGACGATGCAATCGCCATCCCACTGCACCCTGCCCTATCCCATCTGGACAAGAGGAATACCTATATAATAATGCTGTTCATTGACTATAGCTCAGCCTTCAACACCATAGTACCCTCCAAGCTCATCATTAAGCTTGGGGTCCCTAGGTCTGAGCCCCACCCTGTTGAACTGGGTCCTGGACTTCCTGACGGGCCGCCCCCAGGTGGTGAAGATAGGAAACAACACCTCCAGTCGCTGATCCTCAATGCTGGGGCCCCACAAGTGTGCGTGGTCAGCCCCCTACTGTATTCCCTGTTCACCCATGACTGCGTGGCCACGCACGCCTCCAACTCAATCATCAAGTTTGCAGACAACACAACAGAAGTAGGCCTGATTACCAACTATGATGAGACAGCCTACTGGGAGGAGGTGAGGGCCCTGGCGGAGTGGTCCCAGGAAAATAACCTCTCCCCCATTGTCAACAAAACAAAGGAGCTGATCGTGGACATCAGGAAACAGCAGAGGGAGCACGCCCCTATCAACATCGATGGGATCGCAGTGGAGAAGGTGAAGAGCTTCAAGGTCCTCGGCGTACACATCACTGACAAACTGAAATTGTCCACGCACACAGTCAGTGTAGTACACAAGACGCATCAGTGCCTCTTCAACCTCAGGAGGCTGAAGAAATTTGACTTGGCCCCTAAGACCCTCACAAACTTTTACAGATGCACAATTGAGAGTGTCCTGTTGGGCTGTGTCACTGATTAGTCGGTACACAGTATGCAACTGTATTTTAGTCAATGCCACTCTGACATTGCTCTTCCTAATATTTATATATTTCTTAATTCCATTCTTTTACTTTTAGATTTGTATGTTGTTGTGAATTGTTAGATACTACTGCACTTTTGGAGCCAGGAACACAAGTGTTTCACTACAACCACAATAACATCTGCTAAATATGTGTATGAGACCAATAACACTTGATTTGACTTGAAAAGTCAACTGACATTTACTCATAAGGTGCTGACCTTTTGCCCCTTCTACAACCACTCGGATTATTAGTTGACCCTGCTGGTCATCTATGAACATTTGAACATCTTGGAGAAGTATCTGGCCTTAACGGCCATGCAATCATTTAATCTCCACCCGACACCCCTCAAAGCCTGCTTCGTCTCTACGTTTGTTCCTAGGTTGCAGCCTTTCTAGGGAGTTTTTCCTAGCCACCGTGCTTCTACATCTGCATTGCTGCTGTTTGTAGTATAAGGCTGGGTTTCTGTATACTTTGTGACATCTGCTGATGTAAAAAGGGCTTTATGAATAAATTTGATTTGATTTGATTTGATTAGTGGGTACACAGTATTCCATTTACACCCACATTGCCTCCCACATCATGTTGAGACAGAGAGAACTAATATTAACACTATACACATTGAGTCCCAAAAATTCCTACGAACATTGGGAAGTCGGCAGGGTAGCCTAGTGGTTAGAGCGTTGGACTAGTGTCACGCCTTGGTCTTAGTGTTTTGTGTTTTCGTTATATATTTTGGTCAGGCCAGGGTGTGACATGGGTTTACGTGTTGTGTTTCGTATTGGGGTTTTATAGGATTTGGGATTGCTATGTTTAGGGGTGTGTCTAGTTAGGCTTGGCTGCCTGAGGCGGTTCTCAATCAGCAGTCAGGTGATTCTCGTTGCCTCTGATTGGGAACCGTATTTAGGTAGCCTGAGTTTCGCTTTGTCTTTCGTGGGTGATTGTTCCTGTCTCTGTGTAGTTTTCACCAGATAGGCTGTATTAGGTTTCACGTTCCGTTTGTTGTTTTTGTATTTATTAAGTTATTTCATGTATCGTCACTTTTTTTCATTAAAGACATGAGTAACCACCACGCTGCATTTCGGTCCGACTCTCTTTCGACAAACGAAGAACGCCGTTACAGAATCACCCACCACACACGGACCGAGCAGCGTGGAAACAGGCAGCGACCGCAGGAAAAGCGAAAGGAGGAATGGACATGGGAAGACGTATTGGATGGCAAAGGTTGTTACACTTGGGAGGAGATACTGGCTGGAAGAGATCGCCTCCCATGGGAACAGGTGGAGGCACTGAGGAGAGCAGAGGCAGCCGGAGATAAGAGTCGACAATACGAGGGAACACGGTTGGCAAGGAAACCCGAAAAGCACCCCCAAAAATGTATTGGGGGGGGGGGGCTCAGAGGGAGAGTGGATGAGTCAGGTGTCAGACCTGAGCCAACTCTCCTTGTTAATCGTGAAGAGCAGTTGCAGTGGGAGAGGCTGCATCACTTGGAGAATTGGACATGGGAGGAGGAACTGGACGGAAAAGGACCCTGGGCTCAGCCTGGAGAATATCGCCGTCCCAAGGAAGAACTAGAGGCGGCTAAAGCGGCGAGGCGCTGGTATGAAGAGGCAGCATGGCGACGCGGATGGAAGCCTGAGAGTCGGCCCCAAAAATGTATTGGGGGGGGGCTTACAGGGAGTATGGCTATGCCAGGTAGGAGACCTGCGCAAACTCCCTGTGCTTACCGAGGGGCTAAAGAGACCGGGAAGGCACTGTGTTATGCTAGTGAGCGCACGGTGTCTCCAGTGCGGGTGCATAGCCCGGTACGGTTCATACCAGCCCTTCGTATTTGCCGGGCTAGAGTGGGCATCGAGCCAGGTAAGCTTGGGCAGGCTCGGTGCTCAAGAGCTCCAGTGCGCCTGCACGGTCCGGTCTATCCAGAGCCACCTCTACACACCAGTCCTCCGGTAGCAGCTCCCCGCACCAGGCTTCCTGTGCGTGTCCTCGCTCCAGTATCACCAGTGCCTGCACCACGCATCAGGCCTACAGTGCGCCTCGCCTCTCCTGCGCTGTCGGAGTCTCCCGCCTCTCCAGCGCTGTCGGAGCCTTTCTCCCCTCCTGCGCTACCGGAGTCTCCTGTCTGTTCAGCGCAGCCAGCTTTTTCCTCCTCTCCTGCGCTGTCGGAGTCTCCCGCCTGTTCAGCGCTATCAGAGCCTTTCTTCTCTACAGCGCTGCCGGAGTCTCCTGTCTGTTCAGCGCAGCCAGCGTTTTCCTCCTCTCCTGCGCTGTCGGAGTCTCCCGCCTGTTCAGCGCTATCAGAGCCTTTCTTCTCTACAGCGCTGCCGGAACCTCCTGCCTGTTTGAAGCAGCCTGAGCTGCCAGTCTGCAGGGTGCTGTCAGCCTGCATGGAGCAGTTAGAGCTTTCAGTCTGCATGAAGCAGCCAGAGCTGTCAGTCTGCAAGGAGCTGTCAGTCTGCAAGGAGCTGCCAGTCTGCAAGGAGCTGTCAGTCTGCAAGGAGCTGCCAGTCTGCAAGGAGCTGCCAGTCTGCAAGGAGCTGTCAGTCTGCAAGGAGCTGCCAGTCTGCAAGGAGCTGCCAGTCTGCAAGGAGCTGCCAGTCTGCAAGGAGCTGTCAGTCTGCAAGGAGCTGTCAGCCTGCATGGAGCAGTCAGAGCTGTCAGTCTGCATGAAGCAGCCAGATATGTCAGTCTGCAAGGAGCTGCCAGTCTGCAAGGAGCTGCCAGTCTGCAAGGAGCTGCCAGTCTGCAAGGAGCTGTCAGTCTGCAAGGAGCTGCCAGTCTGCAAGGAGCTGCCAGTCTGCAAGGAGCTGCCAGTCTGCAAGGAGCTGCCAGTCTGCAAGGAGCTGTCAGTCTGCAAGGAGCTGTCAGCCTGCATGGAGCAGTCAGAGCTGTCAGTCTGCATGAAGCAGCCAGAGATGTCAGTCTGCAAGGAGCCGCCCGTCTGCAAGGAGCTGTCAGTCTGCAAGGAGCTGTCAGCCTGCATGGAGCAGTCAGAGCTGTCAGTCTGCAAGGAGCTGCCAGTCTGCAGGGAGCTGTCAGTCTGCAAGGAGCTGTCAGTCTGCAAGGAGCTGCCAGTCTGCAAGGAGCTGCCAGTCTGCAAGGAGCTGCCAGTCTGCAAGGAGCTGTCAGTCTGCAAGGAGCTGTCAGTCTGCAAGGAGCTGTCAGTCTGCAAGGAGCTGTCAGTCTGCAAGGAGCTGCCAGTCTGCAAGGAGCTGCCAGTCTGCAAGGAGCTGCCAGTCTGCAAGGAGCTGTCAGTCTGCAAGGAGCTATCAGCCTGCATGGAGCAGTCAGAGCTGTCAGTCTGCATGAAGCAGCCAGAGATGTCAGTCTGCAAGGAGCTGCCAGTCTGCAAGGAGCTGCCAGTCTGCAAGGAGCTGTCAGTCTGCAAGGAGCTGTCAGCCTGCATGGAGCAGTCAGAGCTGTCAGTCTGCAAGGAGCTGCCAGTCTGCAGGGAGCTGTCAGTCTGCAAGGAGCTGTCAGTCTGCAAGGAGCTGCCAGTCTGCAAGGAGCTGCCAGTCTGCAAGGAGCTGTCAGTCTGCAAGGAGCTGTCAGCCTGCATGGAGCAGTCAGATCTGTCAGTCTGCAAGGAGCTGCCAGTCTGCAGGGAGCTGTCAGTCTGCAAGGAGCTGTCAGTCTGCAAGGAGCTGCCAGTCTGCAGGGTGCTGTCAGCCTGCATGGAGCAGTCAGAGCTGTCAGTCTGCATGAAGCAGCCAGAGATGCCAGTCTGCAAGGAGCTGTCAGCCTGCATGGAGCAGTCAGAGCTGTCAGTCTGCATAGAGCAGCTAGATCCGCCAGTCAGCCATGATCTTCTAGATCTGCCAGTCAACCAGATTCTTCCAGATCAGCCTGTCAACCAGAATCTTCCAGATCTGCTAGTCAACCAGAATCTTCCAGATCTGCTAGTCAACCTGAATCTTCCAGATCCGCCAGCCAGCCAGGATCTACCGGAGCCTACTACCTACCTGAGCTTCATCTCAGTACTGGGCTTCCTCTCAGTACTGGGCTTCCTCTCAGTACTGGGCTTCCCCTCTGTTCCGGGCTGCCCCTCTGTTCCGAGCTGCTCAGTCCCGAGCTGCCCCTCAGTCCCGAGCTGCCCCTCAGTCCCGAGCTGCCCCTCAGTCCCGAGCTGTCCCTCAGTCCTGAGATGCCCCTCAGTCACGAGCTGCTCCTCAGTTCTGTGGGGTTCTGGGTGAGGACTATTAGGCCATGGTCGGCGGCGAGGGTGGATTATCCCAGGACGCGAAGGGGAGGAACTAGGACATTAATGAAGTGGGGTCCACGTGGGGTCCACGTCCCGAGCCGGAGCCGCCACCAATGACAGACACCCTCCCTATGGTTTTGAGGTGCGTCCGGGAGTCCGCACCTTGGGGGGGGGGGGGTTCTGTCATGCCTTGGTCTTAGTGTTTTGTGTTTTCGTTATATATTTTGGTCAGGCCAGGGTGTGACATGGGTTTACGTGTTGTGTTTCGTATTGGGGTTTTATAGGATTTGGGATTGCTATGTTTAGGGGTGTGTCTAGTTAGGCTTGGCTGCCTGAGGCGGTTCTCAATCAGCAGTCAGGTGATTCTCGTTGCCTCTGATTGGGAACCGTATTTAGGTAGCCTGAGTTTCGCTTTGTCTTTCGTGGGTGATTGTTCCTGTCTCTGTGTAGTTTTCACCAGATAGGCTGTATTAGGTTTCACGTTCCGTTTGTTGTTTTTGTATTTATTAAGTTATTTCATGTATCGTCACTTTTTTTCATTAAAGACATGAGTAACCACCACGCTGCATTTCGGTCCGACTCTCTTTCGACAAACGAAGAACGCCGTTACAACTAGTAACCGGAAGGTTGCAAGTTCAAATCCCCGAGCTGACAAGGTACAAATCTGTCGTTCTGCCACTGAACAGGCAGTTAACCCACTGTTCCTAGGCCGTTATTGAAAATAAGAATTTGTTCTTAACTGACTTGCCTAGTAAAATAAAGATTAAATTGAAAATTAAAATGTCGTACAAAGAAATGTGTTTAGTGTGTTACCAAAAATATTGTCGTGTGTAATGAGCTTAATAAAATGGATAGGAGACGTGCAAGCATGCATACACACACACTGAGACTACAATGAGACTACACTCACACACTGAGACTACACTGACACAATGAGACTACACTCACACACTGAGACTACACTGACACAATGAGACTACACTCACACACTGAGACTACACTGACACAATGAGACTACACTCACACACTGAGACTACACTGACACAATGAGACTACACTCACACACTGAGACTACACTGACACAATGAGACAACACTGGCACACTGAGACTACACTCATACAATGAGACAACACTGAGACTACTGAGACAACACTGGCACACTGAGACTACACTGACACACTGAGACTACACTGACACAATGAGACTACACTCAAACACTGAGCTGACACAATGAGACAACACTGAGACTACACTGGCACACTGCGACAACACTGGCACACTGAGACTACACTGACTACACTGAGACAACACTGGCACACTGACACACTGAGACTACACTGACACACTGAGACTACACTGACACACTGAGACTACACTGACCAAACCTGTATTCGGGGCGGCAGGTAGCCTAGTGGTTAGAGCGTTGGACTAGTAACCGGAAGGTTGCAAGTTCAAATCCCCGAGCTGACAAGGTACAAATCTGTCGTTCTGCCCCTGAACAGGCAGTTAACCCACTGTTCCTAGGCCGTCATTGATGTTCCTAGGCCGTCATTTGTTCTTAACTGACTTGCCCGGTAAAATAAAAAAATACATTTTACCATATACGCATTCAGTTATTTTTTTTAATCTCCTTCATTTAAATTATTTTACTGTAAAGTGTGTTACTATTTTAAATGCACCTTAATTCAGTTTGATTTTGTGTGGTTGTTGTGTCTGACTCAATAAACCCTGCTAATATGTAATCTGTGTCCTTTCATCCCTCCAGGATATCAAGACAACCATATCTTCACCTGAGCATACAAATGACTGACTTTCATCTGAGTGGCTGCTGAGTAGGACAACAAATTACCACCCTATGAGTGGAATCTGAGAACAGAACACTGAAGTGAGCCGCAGCGCCAAAGAAAAGCCATCTTCACTCACAGCGGGTGTTCGGTGTGTGTGTGAGAGAGAGAGAGACTGCATATTGGATCAGAGCAGAGCTCGTGTCAGATGAATAGTGCATTCACTGGAGTATCGCCGCTCATTCCATCTCCCCCCTCTCTCTCTGTATTTCTTTCTCTCTCTCTGTATTTCTTTCTCTCTGTATTTCTCTCTCTCTCTCTCTCTCTCTCTCTCTCTCTCTCTCTCTCTCTCTCTCTCTCTCTCTCTCTCTCTCTCTATCTCCTTCTCTCGCTCTCTGCATCTTTCTATTTCTTTCTCTCTCCCTCTCTCTCTCTCTCTTTCTTTCTCTTTCTCTCTCATCTCTCTCTCTCCATCTCTCTCCCCCCTCTCTCTCTCTCTCTCTCTCTCTTTCTCTCTCATCTCTCTCTCTCCATCTCTCTCCCCCCCTCTCTCTCTGTATTTCTTTCTCTCTCTCCATCCTCTCTATGTTAACTCTGCTTTCCTCATCCCCTGCTGGGTGAGTTGGCACTCTGATGGCTGCGTACTTCTCATTTCAAAGTCAAATAGGTTTCCTATGGATCTATACTCGCTCCCTCACCCTCCCTCTCTCACATTCTCTCTCTCCCTCCTTCTCTCTCCCTCTACATTCTCTCTCTCCCTCTCTTTCGCTCCCTCAACCTCCCTCTCTCCCTCCTTCTCTCTCCCTCTACATTATCTCTCTCGCTCCCTCACCCTCCCTCTCTCACATTCTCTCTCTCCCTCTACATTTCTCCCGATCTTCACACTTTCCTTCCTCCACATGTTCTAAATATTCTCCCTTTGTGTTATTCATTCCTTTCTCCTTTTCGTCTCCCTCCCTCCCTTCCTCTCTGCGACAATCGTTATTTTCATACATACATGTCCTTTCCTAATTCCTCGATCCATCTCTCTCCCTCCCCTCTTCCTGCTAATCACATTTTCTATACATCCATGTTCTCTAACTCCCTATCGGGTAAATTACATTTTCCACAGAACTCCACAGACCCTCCCTCCCTCCCTCCTCGTTCCGATACACACATCGTGTCACTCTGCAACACACCCTCTCTATAGATCCATGAACTCTATGTTCTTTCAATCTCCATCTTCCCTCTGCCTCTGTGCCTCTATTCCTCTCTGCAACTTTTTTACACAGTCTCTCTCCCCCTTTCCTCTCCCTCTTCTCCTCTGCACGTCTCTCTCCCCCTTTCCTCTCTCTCTTCTCCTCTCCACGTCTCTCTCCATCCCAGAGACAACATCCTCCGCTTGCCCGTTGTGCTGCAGCTATTAGGGATTAGGTTCAGTCCCTGACAGAGATTTTAATATTTACTAAAATAATTCCTGGATTTGGGCAACTCTAATCCTACGCTTTTGTGATATTGATTTAACATATACTGTATGACTTTAAAGTTGTTGTCCATTAATGTCCAACTATATGTTTACTCAATAAAGAATGAAGTGATGTATATCATATCGGGGGGAGAGACAGAGTGTCACGGCTGGTTGAAGGACTGGACCAAGGTGCAGCATGGTAAGCGTACATTCTCTCTTTATTGAAAATGACGCCGACAAAACAAAGAACAAAACCAAACCGTGAAGCTTTGGGCTATGTGCCCTGAACAAAGACAAAGGTAACTTCCCACAAAACAGGTGGGGGAAAAGGGTACCTAAGTATGGTTCTCAATCAGAGACAACGATAGACAGCTGTCCCTGATTGAGAACCATACCAGGCCAAGACATAGAAATACAAAACATAGAAAAAAGGACATAGAATGCCCACCCTAGTCACACCCTGGCCTAACCAAAATAGAGAATGAAAAGCCTCTATGGCCAGGGCGTGACACAGAGAGATGTTGTGTAGCCACGGAATGGATCAAATATTTGTCTGATGTTTGTGCACAATAGGGTGATGTGTGAGTGTGTGTGTGTGAGTACACGGATGTGTGTGTGTGTGTGTGTGTATGCAAGCATGTGTGTGTGCATGTGTGTTTGTGTGTGTGTGCATTATATTAAATCAAATCAAATTGTATTTGTCACATGCGCCGAATACAGCAGGCGACCTTATAGTGAAATGCTGACTTACAAGCCCTTAACCAACAATGCAGTTGAAGAAATAGACTTAAGAAAATATTTACTAAATAAACTAAATAAAACAGTAGAATTACATAACAATAACGAAGCTACAGAATATACAGGGGGAACCGGTACCGAGTAAATGTGCAGGGGTACAGGTTGAGGTAATATGTACATGTAGCTTAGATAATAAACAGTGAGTGGCTGCAGTGTAAAAACAACGGAGGGGAGGGGTCAATGTAAATAGTCTGGGCGGTAGAAGCTGTTCAGGAGTTTTTTAGACCTAGACTTGACGTTCCTGCACCGCTTGCCGTGCGATTGCAGAGAGAACAGTCTATGACTTGGGTGACTGGAGTCTTTGATAATTTTTTGGGCCTTCCTCTGACACCGCCTGGTATATAGGTCCTGGATGGTAGGATGCTTGGCCCCAGTGATGTACTGGGCCGTTCACACTACCCTCTGTAGCGCCTTACGGTCAGATTCCGAGCAGCTGCCATACCAGGCGATGCAACCAGTCACGATGCTCTCAATGGTGTAGCCGGGGACCCATGTCAAATGTTGAGGGGGGAAATGTGCTGTCGCGCCCTCTTCTTGACCGTCTAGGTGTGTTTGGACCATGATTGTTTTTTGGTGATGTGGACACCACTTTGAAACTCTCTAACGTGCTCCACTTCAGCCCCGTTGATGTTAATGAGGGCCTGTTCGGCCCTCCTTTTCCTGTAGTCCACGATCATCGCCTTTGTCTTGATCACATTGAGAGAGAGGCTGTTGGCCTGGCACCACACTGACATGTCTTTGACCTCCTCCCTATAGGGGGTATCATCGTTGTCGGTGATCAGGCCTACAACTGCTGTGTTATCAGCAAACTTAATGATGGTGTTGGAGTCGTGTTTGGCCACACATTCATGGGTGAACAGGGAGTACAGGACGGGACTAAGCACACACCCCTGAGGGGAACCAGTGTTGTGGATCAGAGCAGCAGATGTGTTGTTACCTACCCTTACCACCTGGGGGCGGCTCGTCAGTAAGTCCAGGATCCAGTTGCAGAGATGAGGTGTTTAGTCCCAGGGTCCTTAGCTTAGTGATGTGCTTTTAGGGCACTATGGTGTTGAACGCTGAGCTGTAGTCAATGAACAGCATTCTCACATAGGTGTCCCTTTTGTCCAGGTGGGAAAGGACAGTATGGAGTGCGATTGAGATTGTGTCATCTGAGATTGAGATTGTGGATCTGTTGGGGCGGTATCTGAATTGGAGTGGGTCTAGGTTGTGTGTGTGTGTGTGTTTGTGCGCGCGCGTGTGTGTGTGTGGCTAGTAAATGGGTATTTCGAGACTCTGTGTGTGTCTGTTGAGAATGGACAGTGAGGGCATTGGACTGGGGACTTATCGTCTTAATTCATACAGTGTTTTACTAATCTCTTTATAGGAGCCCTGGATCATCTGGACAAAACTCTATTATATTAATATAGGCTGAAGCAGAGTAATCCTCCCATGTCTGGGCTTAACCTCTGTCTATCTAGCTAGCTGGTACTGTCTGAGCTGAACCTCTGTCTATCTAGCTAGCTGGTACTGTCTGGGCTGAACCTCTGTCTATCTAGCTAGCTGGTACTGTCTGGGCTTAACCTCTGTCTATCTAGCTAGCTGGTACTGTCTGAGCTGAACCGCTGTCTATCTAGCTAGCTGGTACTGTCTGGGCTGAACCTCTGTCTATCTAGCTAGCTGGTACTGTCTGGGCTGAACCTCGGTCTATCTAGCTAGCTGGTACTGTCTGAGCTGAACCTCTGTCTATCTAGCTAGCTGGTACTGTCTGGGCTGAACCTCTGTCTATCTAGCTAGCTGGTACTGTCTGAGCTGAACCTCTGTCTATCTAGCTAGCTGGTACTGTCTGGGCTGAACCTCTGTCTATCTAGCTAGCTGGTACTGTCTGGGCTGAACCTCTGTCTATCTAGCTAGCTGGTACTGTCTGAGCTGAACCTCTGTCTATCTAGCTAGCTGGTACTGTCTGGGCTGAACCTCTGTCTATCTAGCTAGCTGGTACTGTCTGGGCTGAACCTCTGTATATCTAGCTAGCTGGTACTGTCTGGGCTGAACCTCTGTCTATCTAGCTAGCTGGTACTGTCTGGGCTGAACCTCTGTCTATTTAGCTAGCTGGTACTGTCTGGGCTGAACCTCTGTCTATCTAGCTAGCTGGTACTGTCTGGGCTGAACCTCTGTATATCTAGCTAGCTGGTACTGTCTGGGCTGAACCTCTGTCTATCTAGCTAGCTGGTACTGTCTGGGCTGAACCTCTGTCTATCTAGCTAGCTGGTACTGTCTGAGCTGAACCTCTGTCTATCTAGCTAGCTGGTACTGTCTGAGCTGAACCTCTGTCTATCTAGCTAGCTGGTACTGTCTGGGCTGAATCTCTGTCTATCTAGCTAGCTGGTACTGTCTGGGCTGAACCTCTGTCTATCTAGCTAGCTGGTACTGTCTGAGCTGAACCTCTGTCTATCTAGCTAGCTGGTACTGTCTGAGCTGAACCTCTGTCTATCTAGCTAGCTGGTACTGTCTGGGCTGAACCTCTGTCTATCTAGCTAGCTGGTACTGTCTGAGCTGAACCTCTGTCTATCTAGCTAGCTGGTACTGTCTGGGCTTAATCTCTGTCTATCTAGCTAGCTGGTACTGTCTGAGCTGAACCTCTGTCTATCTAGCTAGCTGGTACTGTCTGGGCTTAATCTCTGTCTATCTAGCTAGCTGGTACTGTCTGAGCTGAACCTCTGTCTATCTAGCTAGCTGGTACTGTCTGGGCTTAATCTCTGTCTATCTAGCTAGCTGGTACTGTCTGGGCTTAACCTCTGTCTATCTAGCTAGCTGGTACTGTCTGAGCTGAACCTCTGTCTATCTAGCTAGCTGGTACTGTCTGGGCTTAACCTCTGTCTATCTAGCTAGCTGGTACTGTCTGGGCTGAACCTCTGTCTATCTAGCTAGCTGGTACTGTCTGGGCTTAACCTCTGTCTATCTAGCTAGCTGGTACTGTCTGGGCTGAACCTCTGTCTATCTAGCTAGCTGGTACTGTCTGGGCTTAACCTCTGTCTATCTAGCTAGCTGGTACTGTCTGGGCTGAACCTCTGTCTATCTAGCTAGCTGGTACTGTCTGGGCTTAAGCTCTGTCTATCTAGCTAGCTGGTACTGTCTGGGCTGAACCTCTTTCTATCTAGCTAGCTGGTACTGTCTGGGCTGAATCTCTGTCTATCTAGCTAGCTGGTACTGTCTGGGCTGAACCTCTGTCTATCTAGCTAGCTGGTACTGTCTGGGTTGAACCTCGGTCTATCTAGCTAGCTGGTACTGTCTGGGTTGAACCTCTGTCTATTTAGCTAGCTGGTACTGTTTGGGTTGAACCTCTGTCTATCTAGCTAGCTGGTACTGTCTGGGCTGAACTTCTGTCTATCTAGCTAGCTGGTACTGTCTGGGCTTAACCTCTGTCTATCTAGCTAGCTGGTACTGTTTGGGTTGAACCTCTGTCTATCTAGCTAGCTGGTACTGCCTGAGCTGAACCTCTGTCTATCTAGCTAGATGGTACTGTCTGGGCTGAACTTCTGTCTATCTAGCTAGCTGGTACTGTCTGGGCTTAACCTCTGTCTATCTAGCTAGCTGGTACTGTCTGGGCTTAACCTCTGTCTATCTAGCTAGCTGGTACTGTCTGGGCTTAACCTCTGTCTATCTAGCTAGCTGGTACTGTCTGGGCTGAATCTCTGTCTATCTAGCTAGCTGGTACTGTCTGGGCTGAACCTCTGTTGATCTAGCTAGCTGGTACTGTACGCTTCAGTAGGAGAAAACGAGACCACCTGTAGCAGGGTTTGGGTTTCAATTCAGGAATTAAACGGAATTTCTTCATATACCTACATACAGTAAACACACAGAAACACTCAGACACACACAGACACACACTAACCTCGCGGCGCATGGCACAGTGGACAGTAATGATGACGAAACCCTGGACAGAGTCAAAGACAGCAAACAGAACCTGAAAGAGATTTGAACGTCTGTCAGTTACCATAGGAAGAGAGAGTCAGAGAGATAGAGAGGGAGACAGAGAGGGAGAGACAGAGAGAGAGAGAGATACAGGCAGGGAGAGACTGAGAAAGAACTGGAGAGAGAGAGAGATACAGGTAGAGAGAGATAGAGAAAGACAGAGAGCGAGATAGAGAGAGAGAGAGAGGTATAGAGAGAGAGAGAGAGAGAGGTAGAGAGAGAGAGGTAGAGAGAGAGAGGTAGAGAGAGAGGTAGAGAGGTAGAGAGAGAGAGAGAGAGAGAGAGAGAGAGAGGTAGAGAGAGAGGTAGAGAGAGAGAGAGAGAGAGAGCGAGAGAGAGAGAGAGAGGGAGAGAGAGAGAGAGAGAGACAGTGACAATGACAGAGAGATAGTGTGTTTCAGTGTGTGTATCAGTGTGTGTATCAGTGTGTGTTTCAGTGTGTGTACCAGTGTGTGTTTCAGTGTGTGTATCAGTGTGTGTATCAGTGTGTGTATCAGTGTGTGTTTCAGTGTGTGTTTCAGTGTGTGTAACAGTGTGTGTTTCTGTGTGTGTATCAGTGTGTGTTTCAGTGTGTGTATCAGTGTGTGTTTCTGTGTGTGTATCAGTGTGTGTTTCAGTGTGTGTAACAGTGTGTGTTTCTGTGTGTGTATCAGTGTGTGTATCAGTGTGTGTATCAGTGTGTGTATGAGAGTTTGAATGCAGCCAGGACACCGTGCTATAAGTCAGTATTCCAGTGAGGATGTCAGGAGATGACATGGAGATCGGGCAACTGGTGGCAACAGTGAGCGCTGTTATCTACAAGTAGGTCTGGGTTTTGCTTGGGTGCTGTGGATGGGGATGATGGATGGACAGTAGCGTCTGCCTAAGCATCTGCCTCTGGTGCAAAAGGTTGCATGGTCTAATCCTGGAATAGAAAGCTGTTTTTCAGATTTCTGTTTAAAGCCTTTCCCAAACCTAAATCCTAACCTTAGAAATTACAAGTTAATGCCTAAACTTAACTTTAAACATTTTGAAATGTGAGTTTTGGAACAACTTTGAAATATGACATTTAAGAAACATGGATGAAAGTCTAATTCTGACGTGAGACTGTGACCGCTTGTTGGTTTATGAGTGTGTGTATCAGTGTGTGTATCAGTGTGTGTATCAGTGTGTGTATGTGTGTGTGTATGAGTGCATGCAAAGGTTAGTGAGTTTGAAAGAGTGTATACAGTACATTGTTATACAAGCTTGGATACATGTGTGTGTGTGTGTGTGTGTGTGTGTGTGTGTGTGTGTGTGTGTGTGTGTGTGTGTGTGTGTGTGTGTGTGTGTGTGTGTGTGTGTGTGTGTGTGTGTGTGTGTGTGTGTGTGTGTGTGTGTGTGTGTGTGTGTGTGAAAACAGCAAAGTGTACTTGGAACAGTGTGGAGCGGCGGTCGGTGATGGCCAACACAGCAGACATCCAGGTCAGAGCCAGCAGAGGGAGAACTACACAGGAACTCCACAGGGACGCCCTGAGAGAGAAGAACGACAAGAGGAGAGAGGAGAGGAGGGGAAGGAGACGGAGATGGGAGGAGGGAGAGGATAGTTAGAGGAGGGGGAGAAGAGGGGTAGAGGAGGGAAGGAGATGGAGATGGGAGGAGGGAGAGGATAGTTAGAGGAGGGGGAGAAGACGGGTAGAGGAGGGGAAGGAGACGGAGATGGGAGGAGGGAGAGGATAGTTAGAGGAGGGGGAGAAGAGGGGTAGAGGAGAGGAAGGAGACGGAGATGGGAGGAGGGAGAGGATAGTTAGAGGAGGGGGAGAGGAGGGGTAGAGGAGGGGAAGGAGACGGAGATGGGAGGAGGGAGAGGATAGTTAGAGGAGGGAGAGAAGAGGGGTAGAGGAGGGGAAGGAGACAGAGATGGGAGGAGGGAGAGGATAGTTAGAGGACGGGGAGAGGAGGGGAAGGAGACGGAGATGGGAGGAGGGAGAGGATAGTTAGAGGAGGGGGAGAAGAGGGGTAGAGGAGGGGAAGGAGACGGAGATGAGAGAGGATAGTTAGAGGAGGGGGAGAAGAGGGGTAGAGGAGGGGAAGGAGACGGAGATGGGAGGAGGGAGAGGATAGTTAGAGGAGGGGGAGAGGAGGGGAAGGAGACGGAGATGGGAGGAGGGAGAGGATAGTTAGAAGAGGGGTAGAGGAGGGGAAGAGGGGATGAGGGAGAGGGAGATGGGAGGAGGGAGAGGATAGTTAGAGGAGGGGGAGAGGGGAGGAGGTAAGGAGATTAAGGGGAGAGGAAGGGGAGAGGGGAGATGAGAAAAGAGAGAGAAGGGGGAGAGGGGAGAAGGGAGAGAAGAGGGAGAGAAGGGTGAGAGGGGAGGAGGAAGAGGATAGTTAGAAGAGGGGGAGAGGAGAAGAGGAGAGAGAGAGGAGGGGTAGAGGGGAGGAGGTAAGGAGATGAAGGGAGAGGGGAGAGGAGAGAAGGGGGAGAGGGGAGGAGGGAGAAAAGGGGGAGAGGGGAGGAGGGAGGAGGTAGAAAAGGATGAGAGGGGAGGGAGGGAGAGAAGGGGGAGAGGGGAGGAGGGAGAGGATAGTTAGAAGAGGGGGAGAGGAGAAGAGGAGAGAGAGAGGAGGGGTAGAGGGGAGGAGGTAAGGAGATGAAGGGAGAGGGGAGAGGAGAGAAGGGGGAGAGGGGAGGAGGGAGAGAAGGGGTAGAGGGGAGGAGGGAGAGTACTTCAACCTTTAGAATCTGGGACGGCGACACTCTCATAACACATGCACACGCTTACACACAAACATTTGCAGGCACACTCACAGTGACAAACACGTATGCAGGTGCACCCACAGTGACACACACATCAGGCATACTGAAAGCCACAGTGACCTCCAGACTGTGTGATCGGTGCAGAACACGACCAAGTGAGAGACAAGTAACTGACAGCTGTAACTGAGATTGTGTGTGAGTGTGAGAGTGTGAGAGTGAGAGAGTGAGAGAGTGAGAGAGTGAGAGAGAGTGAGAGAGTGTGAGAGTGTGAGAGTGTGAGAGTGGGAGAGTGGGAGAGTGGGAGAGTGGGAGAGTGGGAGAGTGGGAGAGAGGGAGAGAGGGAGAGAGGGAGAGAGAGAGAGAGAGAGAGAGAGAGAAAGAGAGAGAGCGATAGAGAGAGAGAGGGGGGAGAGAGAGAGAGGGAGAGAGGGAGAGGGAGAGGGAGAGGGAGAGAGAGAAAAATATGGAGAGAGAGATACTGATAGAGATGGAGAGAGTAAGAGACGGAAAAAAGAGAGTGTATATGTGCGTGTGTGTGAGGGTATGTTTCCATGTGTGAGGGTATGTTTCGGTGTGTGAGGGTATCTTTGGATGTGTGACGGTATCTTTTGATGTGTGAGGGCAAGTTTTGGTATGTGAGGGTATCTTTCAGTGTGTGAGGGTATATTTCGATGTGCGAGGGTCATTTTTGGTGTGTGAGGGTATCGTTCGGTGAGTGAGGGTATATATCGATGTGTGAGGGTATATTTCAGTGTGTGAGGGTATATTTCAGTGTGTGAGGGTATATTTCAGTGTGTGAGGGTATCGTTCGGTGTGTGAGGGTATATTTCGATGTGCGAGGGTAAGTTTTGGTGTGTAAGAGTCGTTTTGACTAACATGGCATTGCTGGCAGTAGAGCTGGAGAGAGCTGTACTTGAGATCACACCACACTTGGAGCATTTCAGGAGCAGTCTGCTACGCGACGCCTCAACTGGTGGACTTTAGGACACAGACAGGATGGAGGAGGACACAGACAGGATGGAGGAGGACGACACAGACAGGATGGAGGAGGATGACACAGACAGGATGGAGGAAGACACAGACAGGATGGAGGAGGACACAGACAGGATGGAGGAGGAGGACACAGACAGGATGGAGGAGGAGGACACAGACAGGATGGAGGAGGAGGACACAGACAGGATGGAGGAGGACACAGACAGGATGGAGAAGGAGGACACAGACAGGATGGAGGAGGACACAGACAGGATGGAGGAGGAGGACACAGACAGGATGGAGGAGGACACAGACAGCATGGAGGAGGAGGACACAGACAGGATGGAGGAGGAGGACACAGACAGGATGGTGGAGGAGGACACAGACAGGATGAAGGAGGAGGACACAGACAGGATGAAGGAGGAGGACACAGACAGGATGGAGGAGGAGGACACAGACAGAATGGAGGAGGAGGACACAGACAGGATGGAGGAGGACACAGACAGGATGGAGGAGAACACAGACAGGATGGAGGAGGACACAGACAGGATGGAGGAGGAGGACACAGACATGATGGAGGAGGAGGAAACACACAGGATGGAGGAGGAGGACACAGACAGGATGGAGGAGGCAACATACAGGATGGAGGAGGAGGACACAGACATGATGGAGGAGGAGGACACAGACATGATGGAGGAGGAGGACACAGACAGGATGGAGGAGGACACAGACAGGATGGAGGAGGAGGACACAGACAGGATGGAGGAGGAGGACACAGACATGATGGAGGAGGAGGACACACACAGGATGGAGGAGGAGGACACAGACATGAAGAGGAGGAGGACACAGACATGATGGAGGAGGACACAGACATGATGGAGGAGGAGGTCACAGACAGGATGGAGGAGGAGGACACAGACAGGATGGAGGAGGACGACACAGACAGGATGAAGGAGGACGCCACACAGGAGGAGAGGATGGGGAGGACAGACACACAGGGGGAGAGGATGGGGAGGACAGACACACAGGGGGAGAGGATGGGGAGGACAGACACACAGGGGGAGAGGATGGGGATTACAGACACACAGGGGGAGAGGATGGGAGGACAGACACACAGGGGAGAGGATGGGGAGGACAGACACACAGGGGGAGAGGATGGGGAGGACAGACACACAGGGGGAGAGGATGGGGAGGACAGACACACAGGGGGAGAGGATGGGGAGGACAGACACACAGGGGGAGAGGATGGGGAGGACAGACACACAGGGGGAGAGGATGGGGAGGACAGACACACAGGGGGTGAGGATGGGGAGGACAGACACACAGGGGGAGAGGATGGGGAGGACAGACACACAGGGGGAGATGATGCGGAGGACAGACACACAGGGGGAGAGGATGGGGAGGACAGACACACAGGGGGAGAGGATAGGGAGGACAGACACACAGGGGGAGAGGATGGGGAGGACAGACACACAGGGGGAGAGGATGGGGATTACAGACACACAGGGGGAGAGGATGCGGAGGACAGACACACAGGGGGAGAGGATGGGAGGACAGACACACAGGGGGAGAGGATGGGGAGGACAGACACACAGGGGGAAAGGATGGGGAGGACAGACACACAGGGGGAGAGGATGGGGAGGACAGACACACAGGGGGAGAGGATGGGGAGGACAGACACACAGGGGGAGAGGATGGGGAGGACAGACACACAGGGGGAGAGGATGGGGAGGACGGACACACAGGGGGAGAGGATGGGGAGGACAGACACACAGGGGGAGAGGATGGGGAGGACAGACACACAGGGGGAGAGGATGGGGAGGACAGACACACAGGGGGAGAGGATGGGGAGGATGGACACACAAATGGTAAAGACAAACACAGACCCAGAAACACACACATTCAACAAGTAATGGGAACAATGGGGTGCAAACCACATATACACATTCACACACATGAGAGTGAGGAATGGATGGGCAGTGTGGATGGGATGGGCAGTGCAGTTGCAAACAAAGGTGAAAAGCACAGAAGGACATAAAGGACACACGGACAAAAAGAGAGGGAGAGGGACACAGAAAGGAGAAAACGAGAGGGAGAGGGAGCGGGACACAGAAAGGAGGAAAACGAGAGGGAGAGGGACACAGAAAGGAGAAAACGAGAGGGAGAGGGACACAGAAAGGAGGAAAACGAGAGGGAGAGGGACACAGAAAGGAGAAAACGAGAGGGAGAGGGACACAGAAAGGAGAAAACGAGAGGGAGAGGGACACAGAAAGGAGGAAAACGAGAGGGAGAGGGACACAGAAAGGAGAAAACGAGAGGGAGAGGGACACAGAAAGGAGAAAAAGAAAGAAGAAAAAAATTTAACAAACCTCAAAGTAGCAGCAATGGACAACAAGTCAGAATACAAAGATCATGACAGAATGCCGTGACAGATAAACGAAAGAGAGAGGAGGAGAGAGAGAGGAAGAGAGAGAGAGGAAGAGAGAGAGAGGAAGAGAAAGAGAGGAAGAGGAAGAGAGGAAGAGAGAGAGAGAGGAAGAGGGAGAGAGGAAGAGGGAGAGAGGAAGAGAGATAGAGAGAGAGAGAGGAAGAGGGAGAGAGGGAGAGAGAGAGAGAGAGAGAGAGAGAGAGAGGAATAACAAGAGAGGAAGAGGGAGAGAGGGAGGAATAACGAGAGAGGGAGAGAGGAAGAGAGAGGAAGAGAGAGAGAGGAAGAGAGAGAGAGAGGAAGAGGGAGAGGGGAAGAGGGAGGGAGGAGGAGAGAGAGAGGAAGAGAGAGAGAGGAAGAGGAGGAGGAAGAGAGAGAGAGGAAGAGGGAGGGAGGAAGAGCGAGAGAGGAAGAGAGAGAGAGAGAGGGGGAGAGGAAGAGAGAGAGAGGAAGAGGGAGAGAAGAAGAGCGAGAGGAAGAGAGAGAGAGGAGAGAGAGAGGAAGTGGGAGAGAGGAAGAGAGAGAGAGGAAAAGAGAGAGAGGAAGAGGGAGAGAGGAAGAGGGAGAGAAGTAGAGGGAGAGGAAGAGAGAGAGAGGGAGAGAGAGGAAGTGGGAGAGAGGAAGAGAGAGAGAGGAAAAGAGAGAGAGGAAGAGGGAGAGAGGAAGAGGGAGAGAGGAAGAGAGAGAGAGGAAGAGAGAGGTAGAAGGAGAGAAGAATAGGGAGAGGATGAGAGGGAGAGGAAGAGAGAGAGAGAGAGGAAGAGAGAGATGAAGAGGAGAGAGGAAGAGAGAGAGAGGAAGAGAGAGGAATAGAGGAAGAGAGAGAGGAAGAGGGAGAGAGGGAGAGAGAGAGAGGAAGAGAGAGAGAGGAAGAGGGAGAGGGGAAGAGGGAGAGGGGAAGAGGGAGGGAGGAAGAGAGAGAGAGGAAGAAAGAGAGAGGAAGAGAGAGAGGAAGAGGGAGAGAGGAAGAGAGAGAGAGGAAGAAGGAGAGATGAAGAGGGAGAGAGGAAGAGAGAAAGAGGAAGAGAGAGAGATGAATAGAGAGAGGAAGAAAGAGAGAGGTAGAAGGAGAGAGGAAGAGGGAGAGAGGGAAGAGGGAGAGAGGGAAGAACGAGAGAGGAAGTGAGAGAGAGAGGAATAGCAAGAGAGGAAGAGGAGGAATAACGAGAGAGGAAGAGGGAGAGAGGGAGAGAGAGAGAGGAAGAGAGAGAGAGGAAGAGGGAGAGGGGAAGAGGAGAGGGGAAGAGGGAGAGGGGAAGAGGGAGGGAGGAAGAGAGAGAGAGGAAGAAAGAGAGAGGAAGAGAGAGAGGAAGAGGGAGAGAAGAAGAGGGAGAGGAAGAGAGGGAGAGGTAGAGAGAGAGGAAGAGAGAGAGAGGAAGAGAGAGAGGAAGAGGGATAGAAGAAGAGGGAGAGGAAGAGAGGGATAGGTAGAGAGAGAGGAAGGGGGATAGAGGAAAAAGGAGAGGATAGAAGGAGAGAGGAAGAGGGAAAGAAGGAGAGAGGAAGAGAGAGACAGGAAGAGAGTTAGAGAGAGAGGAAGAGGGAGAGAGGAAGAGAGAGAGAGGAATAGGGAGAGGATGAGAGGGAGAGGAAGAGAGAGAGAGAGAGGAAGAGAGAGATGAAGAGGGAGAGAGGAAGAGAGAGAGAGGGAGAGAGAGGAATAGAGGAAGAGAGAGAGGAAGAGGGAGAGGAAGATAGAGAGGAAGAGAGAGAGAGGAAGAGAGAGAGAGTAAGAGGGAGAGAGGAAGAGGGAGAGAGGAAGAGAGAGAGAGGAAGAAGGAGAGGAAGAGGGAGGAATAACGAGAGAGGAAGAGGGATTGAGGGAGAGAGAGAGAGGAAGAGAGAGAGAGGAAGAGAGAGAGAGGAAGAGGGAGAGGGGAAGAGGGAGAGGGGAAGAGGGAGGGAGGAAGAGAGAGAGAGGAATAGCAAGAGAGGAAGAGGGAGGAATAACGAGAGAGGAAGAGGAGAGAGGGAGAGAGAGAGAGGAAGAGAGAGAGAGGAAGAGAGAGAGAGGAAGAGAGAGAGAGGAAGAGGGAGAGGGGAAGAGGGAGAGGGGAAGAGGGAGGGAGGAAGAGAGAGAGAGGAAGAAAGAGAGAGGAAGAGAGAGAGGAAGAGGGAGAGAGGAAGAGAGAGGAAGAGGGAGAGAAGAAGAGGGAGAGGTAGAGAGAGAGGAAGAGAGAGAGAGGAAGAGAGAGAGAGGAAGAGGGATAGAAGAAGAGGGAGAGGAAGAGAGGGATAGGTAGAGAGAGAGGAAGGGGGATAGAGGAAAAAGGAGAGGATAGAAGGAGAGAGGAAGAGGGAAAGAAGGAGAGAGGAAGAGGGAGAGAGGAAGAGGGAGAGAGGAAGAGAGAGAGGAAGAGAGAGAGGAAGAGAGAGAGAGGAAGAAGAAGAGAGGAAGAGGGAGAGGGAAGAGAGAGAGAGGAAGAGAGTTAGAGAGAGAGGAAGAGGGAGAGAGGAAGGAGAGAGAGGAAGAGGGAGAGAGGAAGAGAGAGAGAGAGGAATAACGAGAGAGGAAGAGGGAGAGCGGGGAGAGAGAGAGAGGAAGAGAGAGAGAGGAAGAGGGAGAGAGGAAGAGAGAGGAAGAAGGAGAGGAAGATAGAGAGGAAGAGAGAGAGAGGAAGAGGTAGAGAGGAAGAGGGAGAGAGGAATAGAGAGAGGAAGAAAGAGAGAGGAAGAAGGAGAGAGGAAGAGGAAGAGATGAAGAGGGAGAGAGGAAGAGGGAGATAGGTAGAGAGAGAGGAAGGGGGATAGAGGAAAAAGGAGAGGATAGAAGGAGAGAGGAAGAGGGGAAAGAAGGAGAGAGGAAGAGGGAGAGAGGAAGAGAGAGAGGAAGAGAGAGAGGAAGAGAGAGAGAGGAAGAAGAAGAGAGGAAGAGGGAGAGGGAAGAGAGAGAGAGGAAGAGAGTTAGAGAGAGAGGAAGAGGAGAGAGGAAGAGAGAGAGGAAGAGGGAGGAGAGGAAGAGAGAGAGAGAGGAATAACGAGAGAGGAAGAGGGAGAGCGGGAGAGAGAGAGAGGAAGAGAGAGAGAGGAAGAGGGAGAGAGGAAGAGAGAGGAAGAGGGAGCGAAGAATAGGGAGAGGAAGAGAGGGATAGGAAGAGAGAGAGGAAGAGAGAGAGAGGAAGGGGAGAGAGTTAGAGGGAGAGGAAGAGAGAGGGAGGAAGAGAGAGAGGAAGAGAGAGAGGA
The DNA here is from genome assembly GCF_002021735.2 of Oncorhynchus kisutch. Lineage (NCBI taxonomy): Eukaryota > Metazoa > Chordata > Actinopteri > Salmoniformes > Salmonidae > Oncorhynchus > Oncorhynchus kisutch. Next base: position 75,864,818 of record NC_034187.2, read on the forward strand.
AGACAGAGAGAGGAAGAGAGAGAGGAAGACGGAGAGAGGAAGAGAGAGAGGAAGAGGGAGAGAGGAAGAGAGAGAGAGGAAGAGAGAGGAATAGAGGAAGAGAGAGAGAAAGAGGGAGAGGAAGATAGAGAGGAAGAGAGAGGAAGAGAGAGAGAGGAAGAGAGAGAGGAAGAGAGAGAGAGGGAGAGAGGGAGAGAGGAAGAGGGAGAGAGGACGAGGGAGAGAGGAAGAGAGAGAGAGGAAGAAGGAGAGATGAAGAGGGAGAGAGGAAGAGAGGAAGAGGAAGAGAGAGAGAGGAAGAGAGAGAGGAAGAAGGAGAGAGGAAGAGGGAGAGAGGAAGAAGGAGAGAAGAAGAGAGAAAGAGGAAGAGAGAGAGAGGAAGAGAGAGAGAGGAAGAAGGAGAGAGGAAGAAGGAGAGAGGAAGAAGGAGAGAGGAAGAGGGAGAGAGGAAGAAGGAGAGAGGAAGAGGAAGAGAGAGAGAGGAAAAGAGAAAGAGGAAGAGAGAGAGAGGAAGAGAGAGAGAGGAAGAAGGAGAGAGGAAGAGGGAGAGAGGAAGGAGGAGAGAGGACAAGGGAGAGAGGAACAATGAGGGAGCAGCGAGAGAAATTGAACAAAGAAAGGTAGAAGAGCTGAATAATCTTAAAGCAGGATAATAACGTGTCTGGCTAACACGGATTACTAAACATGACAGGCACTGCCAGGACCAACTGTCTCTCTCCCACAGTGTGTGTGTGTGTGTGTGTATATATATGTTTTCAGTGTACCAACTGTTAGTGATGATGTGTTAGTCTGTGTGTGTGTGTGTGTGTGTGTGTGTGTGTGTGTGTGTGTGTGTGTGTGTGTGTGTGTGTGTGTGTGTGTGTGTGTGTGTGTGTGTGTGTGTGTGTGTATGTATATATATATATATATGTTTTCAGTGTTCACTGTTAGTGATGATGTGTTAGTGTGTGTGTGTGTGTGTGTGTGTGTGTGTGCGTATGTGTGTATGTGTGTGTGTGTGTGTGTGTGTGTGTATGTATATATATATATATATGTTTTCAGTGTTCACTGTTAGTGATGATGTGTTAGTGTGTGTGTGTGTGTGTGTGTGTGTGTGCGTATGTGTGTATGTGTGTATGTGTGTGTGTGTGTGTGTGTGTGTGTGTGTGTGTGTGTGTGTGTGTGTGTGTGTGTGTATGTATATATATATATATATGTTTTCAGTGTTCACTGTTAGTGATGATGTGTTAGTGTGTGTGTGTGTGTGTGTGTGTGTGTGTGCGTATGTGTGTATGTGTGTGTGTGTGTGTGTGTGTGTGTGTGTGTGTGTGTGTGTGTGTGTGTGTGTGTGTGTGTGTGTGTATATATATGTTTTCAGTGTACCAACTGTTAGTGATGATGTGTTAGTGTGTGTGTGTGTGTGTGTGTGTGTGTGTGTGTGTGTGTGTGTGTGTGTGTGTGTGTGTGTGTGTGTGTGTGTGTGTGTGTGTGTGTGTGTGTGTGTGTGTGCGTGTGTGAGTGTGTGCGTATGTGTGTATGTGTGTGTGTGTGTGTGTGTGCGTATGTGTGCGTGACTCAGTGAGCGCTGACTCTGAAGTACACCCTGAAGTACACTCTTAGATAAGGGTTATCTAGAAACTAAAAGGGTTCTTCGGTTGTCCCCTTAGGAGAACCTTTTGAAGAACCTTTTTGGTTCGAAGAAGAACCCTTTTGGGGTCCATGTAAAACTCTTTCCACAGAAGTGGTTCTACCTGGAACCAAAAGGGGTTCTACCTGGAACCAAAAAGGGTTCTACCTTGAACCAAAAAGGGTTCTAGCTGGAACCAAAAAGGTTTCTTCAAATGGCTTCCATATGGGGACAGCCGAATAACGTTATTGGAACCCTCAAGCTGGAACACTCAAGCTTCATTGACTTAAGGTTCTCCTTACATCCAAAACCAACCTCAGTGATTTGTGTGTGTATGTGTGTGTATGCTTTATTCACACCCAGAGTACTTGTCCACTCATCAGAAGCAACCAACGAAGCTACTAAGTTTAGACATAGAGAGAGCACCACTAGACTGTTAAAGAGAGGCTTGCTACTGCTGCTGCTGCTGTGCATGTGTGTGTGTGTGTGTGTGTGTGTGTGTGTGTGTGTGTGTGTGTGTGTGTGTGTGTGTGTGTGTGTGTGTGTGTGTGTGTGTGTGTGTGTGTGTGTGTGTGTGTGTAATGCTCAGTGCAGAATGATGGGGTAGTGCGTAGCGTGGCTCTGCTACATTAGCCCCCCAGCACAGCTCATTGCCTTAGTGCCATCCACATCCCCACAGCTTCATAAAATTGCACTAACACTAATGACAACATGGACGGAATGTGTGTGTGTGTGTGTGGTGTGTCTGTCTGTCTGTCTGTCTGTCTGTCTGTCTGTCTGTCTGTCTGTCTGTCTGTCTGTCAATCTCTGTTTCTGAAGCCCATTGAAGCCCATTTACGTAGAAGCCTACTCCCCAATAGGGGCAGTATTTGCAAGGGGGAGGGATTGATTTGATTGCATGTTGATGTGTGTGAGTGATCATGTCATCACAGGTCCATGGAGGGAAGCGAGAGATCAAATACATTTGCAGGGAAATGAAAGCATGGATTTGGCTGGGAGCACATTGTGCATGTTTACATGTCCACTAATAATTTGATATTAAACGGATTATGGCAGCAGGCCGATTAAACAATTTACTCTGCTAATCAGAGTCAAAATGGAAGTAAGCACACGCCGATTAAAACAGCCAGTCTTCTGATCTTTAGAATTATTAAGATTATTAGGACATAAACATGTTCAAGCCTCCATCTGATTGCATGAGTGAAGTGAGCAACAAAAAAAAGTACATTAAACTCTATATGTGTCTGAACTCAGAATCAAATAGGCTTCACAGTAATAACATGGCTGCTATGGTAGAACGTTTCTATTCTTTGCCAATTTTCTGCATTTAGGTTGAGTCCCATCAGGTAGCCTGATATCAGTTGTTTCCATGTCAACAGAATTATTAGGGAAATCATTCTTCTTGTAAATCTTTTAAACGTTTGAATCATAAACTATTAAATTCATTTGACTGCATGTAACCGTGCTCATTGAAATAGACAATCTTTGGATGAATACCAATGGCAAATCACTGCTGATGGAATTACAGACCAGGGAACAGAAGAAACCTCTCTACTGTACTGTGTGTGTGTATCGGTGTGTGTGTGTGTATACATTCTGTTAAGGAATCATATGGAAACGCTATGCGTGGAGCATGACCTCAGTCTATTTCTAAATTCTCTACATATTATAAACCCCTAAACATTATCAGAATCCTTTGTCAATAATTTCATCCCGGAAGATAGTTCAACAGTAGCTACTAGATCTATCTTAATTCAATGCCTCTAAGTAGACAGAGTGGAATTTATGCCATTGATGTTGACACCCCTTGACGTTTGAGTCTCTACAATGCATGGCAAATGGAAACATGTGTGGGAGTGTTTGTACAGTGAAACACAAGGCCTCGGTCTAGATCCAATAAAAGGTCATGAAGGGTCGTCTGCTCCTGTTGTAGAAAGCCTCTTCACTCGCTCATTAACATATGTGGAGAGTTAAATGGATGCAGCTGCTGCCTATCGGTGTTTGTGTGTGTTCAGGGTTATTTGAAAGAGAGTTCAACACATACAAGCGTACGTGTGTCTCTCTTTGTGTGTATGCTTCTCTGTGAGACTCCTCTTTCTCCATCAGATCTCTTCTAAGCGTAAAAAGCCTGGAACCATAGACATAGAATCACTGGAACAACCACATCATTTTGCTCCAGAGAGGAGCAGCGGTCTAAGGCACTGCATCTCAGTGCTAGAGGCGTCACTACAGACCCTGGTTCATTCCCGGGCTGTATCACCACCGGCCATGATCGGTGGTCCCATAGGGCGGCACACAATTGGCCCTGCGTCACCCGGGTTAGAGGAGGGTTTGGCCGGGGTAGGCGATCATCGTAAAATAAGAATTTGTTCTTTACTGACTTCCCTAGTTAAATAAAGTTGAAATAAAAACAAACAAAAAATAATGAAAACACAAAAAAAAAAATAAGTAGATGGTCAATGAATGGTGTCTGTTGCTGTGAGTAGATGGTCAATGAATGGTGTCTGTTGCTGTGAGTAGATGGTCAATGAATGGTGTCTGTTGCTGTGAGTAGATGGTCTATGAATGGTGTCTGTTGCTGTGAGTAGATGGTCTATGAATGGTGTCTGTTGCTGTGAGTAGATGGTCTATGAATGGTGTCTGTTGCTGTGAGTAGATGGTCTATGAATGGTGTCTGTTGCTGTGAGTAGGTGGTCTATGAATGGTGTCTGTTGCTGTGAGTAGGTGGTCCATGAATGGTGTCTGTTGCTGTGAGTAGATGGTCAATGAATGGTGTCTGTTGCTGTGAGTAGATGGTCAATGAATGGTGTCTGTTGCTGTGAGTAGGTAGATGGTCAATGAATGGTGTCTGTTGTTGTGAGTAGATGGTCAATGAATGGTGTCTGTTGCTGTGAGTAGATGGTCAATGAATGGTGTCTGTTGCTGTGAGTAGATGGTCAATGAATGGTGTCTGTTGCTGTGAGTAGATGGTCAATGAATGGTGTCTGTTGCTGTGAGTAGGTAGATGGTCAATGAATGGTGTCTGTTGTTGTGAGTAGATGGTCAATGAATGGTGTCTGTTGCTGTGAGTAGATGGTCAATGAATGGTGTCTGTTGCTGTGAGTAGATGGTCAATGAATGGTGTCTGTTGCTGTGAGTAGATGGTCAATGAATGGTGTCTGTTGCTGTGAGTAGATGGTCAATGAATGGTGTCTGTTGCTGTGAGTAGATGGTCAATGAATGGTGTCTGTTGCTGTGAGTAGATGGTCAATGAATGGTGTCTGTTGCTGTGAGTAGATGGGCAATGAATGGTGTCTGTTGCTGTGAGTAGATGGTCTATGAATGGTGTCTGTTGCTGTGAGTAGATGGTCTATGAATGGTGTCTGTTGCTGTGAGTAGATGGTCTATGAATGGTGTCTGTTGCTGTGAGTAGGTGGTCTATGAATGGTGTCTGTTGCTGTGAGTAGGTGGTCCATGAATGGTGTCTGTTGCTGTGAGTAGATGGTCAATGAATGGTGTCTGTTGCTGTGAGTAGATGGTCAATGAATGGTGTCTGTTGCTGTGAGTAGATGGTCAATGAATGGTGTCTGTTGCTGTGAGTAGATGGTCAATGAATGGTGTCTGTTGCTGTGAGTAGATGGTCAATGAATGGTGTCTGTTGTTGTGAGTAGATGGTCAATGAATGGTGTCTGTTGCTGTGAGTAGATGGTCAATGAATGGTGTCTGTTGCTGTGAGTAGATGGTCAATGAATGGTGTCTGTTGCTGTGAGTAGATGGTCAATGAATGGTGTCTGTTGCTGTGAGTAGATGGTCAATGAATGGTGTCTGTTGTTGTGAGTAGATGGTCAATGAATGGTGTCTGTTGCTGTGAGTAGATGGTCAATGAATGGTGTCTGTTGCTGTGAGTAGATGGTCAATGAATGGTGTCTGTTGCTGTGAGTAGATGGTCAATGAATGGTGTCTGTTGCTGTGAGTAGATGGTCAATGAATGGTGTCTGTTGCTGTGAGTAGGTGGTCCATGAATGGTGTCTGTTGCTGTGAGTAGGTGGTCCATGAATGGTGTCTGTTGCTGTGAGTAGATGGTCAATGAATGGTGTCTGTTGTTGTGAGAAGGTGGTCAATGAATGGTTTCTGTTGCTATGAGTAGATGGTCAATGAATGGTGTCTGTTGCTGTGAGTAGATGGTCTATGAATGGTGTCTGTTGCTGTGAGTAGATGGTCAATGAATGGTGTCTGTTGTTGTGAGTAGATGGTCTATGAATGGTGTCTGTTGCTGTGAGTAGATGGTCAATGAATGGTGTCTGTTGCTGTGAGTAGATGGTCAATGAATGGTGTCTGTTGTTGTGAGTAGATGGTCTATGAATGGTGTCTGTTGCTGTGAGTAGATGGTCAATGAATGGTGTCTGTTGCTGTGAGTAGATGGTCAATGAATGGTGTCTGTTGCTGTGAGTAGATGGTCCATGAATGGTGTCTGTTGTTGTGAGTAGATGGTCAATGAATGGTGTCTGTTGCTGTGAGTAGATGGTCAATTAATGGTGTCTGTTGCTGTGAGTAGATGGTCAATGAATGGTGTCTGTTGCTGTGAGTAGATGGTCAATGAATTGTGTCTGTTGTTGTGAGTAGATGGTCAATGAATGGTGTCTGTTGCTGTGAGTAGATGGTCAATGAATGGTGTCTGTTGCTGTGAGTAGTTGGTCAATGAATGGTGTCTGTTGCTGTGAGTAGATGGTCAATGAATGGTGTCTGTTGTTGTGAGTAGATGGTCAATGAATGGTGTCTGTTGCTGTGAGTAGATGGTCAATGAACGGTGTCTGTTGCTGTGAGTAGATGGTCTATGAATGGTGTCTGTTGCTGTGAGTAGATGGTCTATGAATGGTGTCTGTTGTTGTGAGTAGATGGTCTATGAATGGTGTCTGTTGCTGTGAGTAGATGGTCCATGGATGGTGTCTGTTGTTGTGAGTAGATGGTCTATGAATGGTGTCTGTTGCTGTGACTAGATGGTCTATGAATGGTGTCTGTTGCTGTGACTAGATGGTCTATGAATGGTGTCTGTTGTTGTGAGTAGATGGTCAATGAATGGTGTCTGTTGTTGTGAGTAGGTGGTCCATGAATGGTGTCTGTTGCTGTGAGTAGATGGTCTATGAATGGTGTCTGTTGTTGTGAGTAGATGGTCAATGAATGGTGTCTGTTGTTGTGAGTAGATGGTCAATGAATGGTGTCTGTTGTTGTGAGTAGATGGTCTATGAATGGTGTCTGTTGTTGTGAGTAGATGGTCCATGAATGGTGTCTGTTGCTGTGAGTAGATGGCCAATGAATGGTGTCTGTTGTTGTGAGTATATGGTCTATGAATGGTGTCTGTTGTTGTGAGTAGATGGTCAATGAATGGTGTCTGTTGTTGTGAGTAGATGGTCTATGAATGGTGTCTGTTGTTGTGAGTAGGTGGTCCATGAATGGTGTCTGTTGCTGTGAGTAGATGGTCCATGAATGGTGTCTGTTGTTGTGAGTAGATGGTCTATGAATGGTGTATGTTGTTGTGAGTGGGTGGTCCATGAATGGTGTCTGTTGCTGTGAGTAGATGGTCTATGAATGGTGTCTGTTGTTGTGAGTAGGTGGTCCATGAATGGTGTCTGTTGCTGTGAGTAGATGGTCTATGAATGGTGTCTGTTGTTGTGAGTAGATGGTCAATGAATGGTGTCTGTTGCTGTGAGTAGATGGTCTATGAATGGTGTCTGTTGCTGTGAGTAGATGGTCCATGAATGGTGTCTGTTGTTGAGAGTAGATGGTCTATGACTGGTGTCTGTTGCTGTGAGAAGGTGGTCCATGAATGGTGTCTGTTGCTGTGAGTAGATTGTCCATGAATGGTGTCTGTTGCTGTGAGTAGATGGTCCATGAATGGTGTCTGTTAATGTGAGTAGATGGTCAATGAATTGTGTAGGTTGCTGTGAGTAGATGGTCCATGAATCATGTCTGTTTCTGATGGTCCATGAATGGTGTCTGTTGTTGAGAGTAGATGGTCAATTAATGGTGTCTGTTGCTATGAGTAGATGGTTAGTGAATGGTGTCTGTTGCTGTGAGTAGATGGTCTATGAATGGTGTCTGTTGCTGTGAGTAGATGGTCTTTGAATGGTGTCTGTTGCTGTGAGTAGATGGTCTATGAATGGTGTCTGTTGCTGTGAGAAGGTGGTCCATGAATGGTGTCTGTTGCCGTGAGTAGATTGTCCATGAATGGTGTCTGTTGCTGTGAGTAGATGGTCCATGAATGGTGTCTGTTAATGTGAGTAGATGGTCCATGAATGGTGTCTGTTAATGTGAGTAGATGGTCAATGAATTGTGTAGGTTGCTGTGAGTAGATGGTCCATGAATGATGTCTGTTTCTGATGGTCCATGAATGGTGTCTGTTGTTGAGAGTAGATGGTCAATGAATGGTGTCTGTTGCTATGAATAGATGGTTAGTGAATGGTGTCTGTTGGTGTGAGTAGATGGTAAATTAATGGTGTCTGTTGGTGTGAGTAGATGGTTCATGAATGGTGTCTTTTGGTGTGAGTGGGGCTGTGGTGGTCATGACATTTTGTCAGCTGGAAAAGACTGCTGGTGTCATGGTAATTGACCGTTAATTAACATAAACACATTTAGCATCTCCAGGCCTCCACACATATAAACTGCTGATGCCTTTGGAACGGCTACATTTAAAACTGTCTAATAAATCAATTTAATATAAACCATCATAAAAACATTCCATTATATTTTTAAGTCAAGTCAACAAGAAACAAATCATGTTATAAAGAACATGTATTTCAGAATAACAGAACATGAGTTCTTCCTACTGTATGTTATCTGGCTATCCTACATGCCATAGGCTGTAGGCTTGTTCATTTAGCTGGATCCTGGACTTCTTGACGGGTAGGCAACAACACATCTGCCATGCTGATCCTCAACCCTGGGGCCCCTCAGGGGTGCGTGCTTAGTCGTCTCCTGCACTCCCTGTTCACCCACGACTGCGTGGCCAAACACGACTCCAATACCATCATTAAGTTTGCCGATGACACAGCAGTGGTAGGGAGGAAGAGAGAGACTTGGCAGTGTGGTGCCAGGACACCATCCTCTCCTTCAGTGTGAGCAAGACAAAGGAGATGATCATGGATTACAGGAAAAAGGGGGGCCGAACGTCATTCTCATTGACGAGGCTGAAGTGGAGCGAGGCTGAAGTGGAACGGGTAGAGAGTTTCAAGTTCTTTGGTGTCCACATCACCAACACACTATCATGGTCCAAACACACCAATACAGTCGTGAAGAGGGCACAACAACATCTTTTTCCCCTCAGGAGACTGAAAAGATTCGCATGGGTCTCCAGATCCTCAGAAAGTTCTACAGCTGCACCATCGAGAGCAACTGGTTGCATCACCACCTGACCGTATTGCGCTACATAGGGTAGTGCGTACGGCCAAGTACATCACTGGGGCCAAGCTTCCTGCCATCTAGGACCTATATACCAGGCGGTGTCAGAAGAAGACCCAAAAAATTGTCAAAGACTCCAGTCACCCAAGTCTGCTTCCGCATGACAAGCAGTACCAGAGCTTCACGTCTAGGTCCAAAAGGCTCCTTAAGAGCTTCTAACCCCAAGCCATAAGACTGCTGAACAATTAATCAGATGGCTACATAGACTATTTACATTGACACCCCCCCCCCCCCCCCCCCCCCCCCCCCCCCTTTGTTTTTACACTGCTGCTACTCTCTGTTTGTTATCTATGAATAGTCACTTTAACTCTACCTACATGTACAAATGACCTTGACTAACTTGTACCTCTGCACATTGACTCGGTACCGGTACACCCTGTATATGCTGTAGCTTCCTTATTGTCATTTTCTTGTGTTACTTTGATTAGATTTTTTACATTAGTTTATTTAGTAAATATTTTCTTAACTCTATTTCTTGAATTGCATTGTTGGTTAAGGGCTTGTAAGAAAGCATTTCACTGTAAGGTCCTACTACACCTGTTGTATTCGGCGCATGTGACAAATAACATTTGATTTGATTTGATTTGAAGATATGCTTTTACCTTAACTCAATAAAATAGAAAGGATGTTTTTCTCGTTTCAGAGCGAGAACGCTGATGAAGTGGCCATGTTGAGAATATGCTAGATTTAGAGTTGTTTGGCAACTTTAGTTGTGAATGATACAAACCTTAATGTCTTAGAAATGAAAACGTATATGGGCTGCATGATGTGACTATAGCCTATTGATTTGAGAAAGTAGTAAAAAAAAGCTTTTAAATGTTCCTTCCCTCAGGCTGCGCAGCTGTTCTCTCAGCAAGTGGTCATATGTAAAATCAGGGAGGGGAAAAAGACATGGAGGCTGTGCGCTTTCTAGACTACTTTACAGCGGAGCTGTACTTAATATGAGCAGCTGAGAAATAAATATAACAACACTTAATTCACCCCATGCATCAACCACTGTTTGAGGAGCTCTCGCTGGGGACAGGTGATATTCCACCCTAACTCTGTATGCCAGGGGCTCCCCAGCCCTGTTCCTCTGCAGCTACCCAGGGCTTCATTTGGAAAACCAAGTGAAATTGGTAATACTGTCACCGCAACAGACCTAATGGATGGTCCATGTATGATGTATGTTAGCGTGAGACAGACAGGCAGACAGTTCTGGTTCTACAGCTCTAAGTCGAGTCTACCTACCCAGCTCTCTGCTTTTTAGACTTGTCAGAGATGCCATCTCGAGACATGAGCTTGTTGAAGACCACAATACCGATTAGCATGTTCATCTGAAAGGGATAGAGAGAGACAGAGAGAGAGAGATTCAGGTTAAGCATTAAGATCTGAGACAAGACTCTGCCAACTATAATCTTTTCGATTCCCAGACTGAACAGTCTAAAATGGGATTTGGCTTTGGTGGACAGGGTTATGAGTGTACGCGTGGTGTGTGTGTGTGTGTGTGTGTGTGTCAGGGGGTGGTAGAGTTGAAGTGAGCAGATCCCGAGTCTAACCCCCTTTGTCCCGACCGTGCGCCCTTTAGGACTAAGTTCTACTGAGTGTGCTTACAACTTTGATCCCTGACCCACTGGTACACATTACACACACACACAGAGATTAAGCGTGCGCACGCACACACACATACCGTTGTGCGAGCACGCACGACACGCACACCCACACACCCCAGCCAAGCTTCGTCACGAGTGCTTTTCCATTGGGAAATCCTGCCCATGTTAGAGATTTTCCACGCCAGTGACATGTCCCTCTTCATCCTGACCCCGTTTGCTCTCTCCTCTCACTCCCTTCTCTACCTCCTTCTTTCCCTCTTTCTCTCTAACGCTATCTCTATGTCCAATCTTTCTTTCTCCCCCACCTCCCCTTCTCTTTTCTCTCCTTCCCTCCATCCTATCCTTCCCTCTACCCTTCTCTCCCTCCCTTCTCCCTTAACTCTCCTTTCCTCTACCCTTCTCTCCTTTCCTTTACCCTTCTCTCCTACCCTCTACCCTTCTCTCCTTTCCTTTACCCTTCTCTCCTACCCTCTACCCTTCTCTCCTTTCCTTTACCCTTCTCTCCTACCCTCTACCCTTCTCTCCTTTCCCTTACCCTTCTCTCCTACCCTCTAACCTTCTCTCTTTCTTTCTCACCTGACTCTAAAGTAGCCCTCCCTATCCCTCTACAATCTCTCCACTCTCTTTAAGAGTGCCTGTCTACTCCCACAGACTGCCATAGAAAGCTTGTTTCTTCACCTTGAGAAAAGAAAAGGAGTCCACTGGAACATAGTCCAGATCAGTGATCATTAATCCTGGACCTCAGTCTATTTTCACCGCATACTGTGTTTTTCCATACAAACCTTTGTCTCTACTCCATCGAGCACTTTAGTGTATTGATACATCTGCAACATTTCTTTTTAATTTATTTTCTTCCACGTTGTCCGTAGTAATCTTCATGTCTACTGCACTGAGCACACCACTGATATTTCATTTCCAACCATAAATCTGTCTTCCACGTTGTCCGTAGTAATCTTCATGTCTACTGCACTGAGCACACCACTGATATTTCATTTCCAATCATAAATCTGTCTTCCACGTTGTCCGTAGTAATCTTCATGTCTACTGCACTGAGCACACCACTGATATTTCATTTCCAACCATAAATCTGTCTTCCATGTGGTTCGATGCTTTAACCTGCGTCTTTCCTTCATGTTGACATTCCCGTCATGTACGACCTCGTTGCCCTGGGAGACAGCGGTCTCAAGCTCCGTTATTTGCCGAAGGCTAGATTCATTTTTTTTCATTAATTAGACGGTCATCCTAAGGAGGCCTGTGTTACTCTGATGTACCTCGTCTCAATTACATCTGTTTTGTCTGAGGGGGCTCTCCAAACACAACATGAGGGGAGCAGGGACACACACACATGCAGACGCACGTACACACACACACACACACACACACACACACACACACACACACACACACACACACGTATCTGGATTATTGAGAATGTGTGTATTGACACAGGGATTCACACTGAATACAGTCAGTAATTCTACAGACAGCCATGCAGTAGAGATCTAAACTCAGCAATAAACGTCCTCTCACTGTCAACGGCGTTTATTTTCAGCAAACTTATCATGTGTAAATATTTGTATAAACATAACAAGATTCAACAACTGAGACAACTGAGACAAAAGTTCCACAGACATGTGACTAACAGAAATTGAATAATGTGTCCCTGAACAAAGAGGGGGTCAAAATCAAAAGTAACAGTCAGTATCTGGTGTGGCCACCAGCTGCATTAAGTACTGCAGTGCATCTCCTCCTCATGGACTGCACCAGATTTGCCAGTTCTTGCTTTGAGATGTTACCCCACTCTTCCACCAAGACACCTGCCAGTTCCTGTCTTGCAGGAAATCACGCACAGAACGAGCAGTATGGCTGGTGGCATTGTCATGCTGGAGGGTCATGTCAGGATGAGCCTGCAGGAAGGGTAACACATGAGGGAGGAGGATGTCTTCCCTGTAATGCACAGCATTGAGATTGCCTGCAATGACAAGTTCAGTCCGATGATGCTGTGACACACCGCCCCAGACCATGACGGACACTCCACCTCTAAATTGATCCCGCTCCAGAGTACAGGCCTCAGTGTAAAGCTCATTCCTTCGACGACAAACGCAAATCCGACCATCACCCCTGGTAAAAGGAATTGCTATTTACAGATGAATAATTTGTGTTTAGTGAGTCTACCAGATCAGAGGTACTAGGAATGACCAGGGATGATCTCCTGATAAGTTTGTGAATTTGACTATTTTCCTGTCAAAATGTAATCAGTACTTTTGGGTGTCGGGAAAAATGTGTTGATTAAAAAGTACATTCTCTTCTTTAGGAATGTAGTGAAGTAAAAAATGGCAAAAAAATATATAAATAAGTGAAGTACAGATGCCCCAAAAAACTACTTTAGTACTTTAAAGTATTTTCACTTAAGTACTCTAGGGAGTTTTTCCTAGCCATGTAATGAGTAATTTTGGGTGTTGGGAAAAATGTATGGAGGAGAAATTACATTATTTTCGTTTGGAATGTAGTGAAGTGAAAGTTGGCAAAAATATAAATACTAAAGTAAAGTAACATACAGATTCCCCCAAAAACGACTTCAATAGTACTTTACTTAAGTACTCTAGGGAGTTTTTCCTAGCTACATACATCTGTATTGCTTGCTGTTAGGCGTTTCAGGCTGGGTTTCTGTATAGCACTTTGTGACATCAGCTGATGTAAAAAGAGCTTTATGAATACAATTGATTGAATTTGATTGATTTACATCACTAGACACAGGTAACTCTAGATACATCACTAGACACAGGTAACTCTAGATACATCACTAGACACAGGTAACTCTAGATACATCACTAGACACAGGTAACTCTAGATACATCACTAGACACAGGTAACTCTAGATACATCACTAGACACAGGTAACTCTAGATACATCACTAGACACAGGTAACTCTAGATACATCACTAGACACAGGTAACTCTAGATGCATCACTAGGCACAGGTAACTCTAGATGCATCACTAGACACAGGTAACTCTAGATGCATCACTAGACACAGGTAACTCTAGATGCATCACTAGA
>NC_034187.2:75883509-75888509 GCF_002021735.2 Oncorhynchus kisutch
CCTCCCTGTTCCCTCCCTCCTCCCCCTTCCCTCCCTCCTCCCTGTTCTCTCCCTCCTCCCAATTCCCTCCCTCCTCCCAATTCCCTCCCTCCTCCCAACTCCCTCCCTCCTCCCAATTCCCTCCCTCCTCCCAACTCCCTCCCTCCTCCCTGTTCCCCCATTCCCTCCCTCCTCCCTCTTCCCTCCCTGTTCCCTCCTCCCAATTCCCTCCCTCCTCCCTGTTCCCTCCCTCTTCCCTTTATTCCCTCCCTCCTCCCTGTTCTCTCCATTCACTCCCTCCTCCCTGTTCCCTCCATTCCCTCCCTCCTCCCTGTTCCTTCCATTCACTCCCTCCTCCCTGTTCCCTCCATTCACTCCCTCCTCCCTGTTCCCTCCATTCCCTCCCTCCTCCCTGTTCCTTCCATTCCCTCCCTCCTCCCTGTTACCTCCCTCCTCACTCTTCCATCCATTCCCTCCCTGTTCCCTCCATTCACTCCCTCCTCCCTGTTCCCTCCATTCACTCCCTCCTCCCTGTTCCTCCAATCCCCTGAAAAAAATATTGTGCACAAAATAGGGGAAAGGGTGCCGTTTGGGACATGGCCCATATCAGGTAAGGGCATCGGTGGCTTAATGGATCAGATAGGTGGATGGATAAGGGAAAGGAGCAGGGGATGTAATTGCTAGGTTCTATCTCCCTGGATGATGCCCCTTTCAGGGAGATGTTATCCTATATCATTTCTTATCCCCCATCATCTCCTTTAGCAAGGCATGGGGTTGTTGTACAGGAGACGCCTTCAACAGCACACAGACTGACTGTACAGGAGATGCCTTCAACAGGACACATACTGACTGTACAGGAGATGCCTTCAACCGGACACATACTGACTGTACAGGAGACGCCTTCAACAGCACACATACTGACTGTACAGGAGATGCCTTCAACAGGACACATACTGACTGTACAGGAGATGCCTTCAACAGGACACATACTGACTGTACAGGAGATGCCTTCAACCGGACACAGACTGACTGTACAGGAGACGCCTTCAACAGCACACATACTGACTGTACAGGAGATGCCTTCAACAGGACACATACTGACTGTACAGGAGATGCCTTCAACCGGACACAGACTGACTGTACAGGAAACGCCTTTAACAGCACACATACTGACTGTACAGGAGATGCCTTCAACAGGACACATACTGACTGTACAGGAGATGCCTTCAACAGGACACATACTGACTGTACAGGAGATGCCTTCAACAGCACACATACTGACTGTACAGGAGATGCCTTTAACAGGACACAGACTGACTGTACAGGAGATGCCTTCAACAGGACACATACTGACTGTACAGGAGATGCCTTCAACAGGACACAGACTGACTGTACAGGAAACACCTTTAACAGGACACAGACTAACTGTACAGGAAACGCCTTCAACAGGACACAGACTGACTGTACAGGAGATGCCTTCAACAGGACACAGACTGACTTAATCCATGCTTTTGTCACTTCCAGGTTAGACTACTGCAATGCTCTACTTTCTGGCTACCCGGATAAAGCACTAAATAAACTTCAGTTAGTGCCACAGAACTGATGTTACAGGCGAAACCCAGATAAAAATCCAATCAGGAAGTGCCGCATTTTTTGAAACAGCCTCATGCCAATGATTCCTTATATGGCTGTGAAGGAACTAGGAGTCAGCTTACGTTTTCCACGTTTTCCCCAAGGTGTCTGCAGCATTGTGACGTCTTTTTAGGCATTTCCATTGGAGAATGGCTGTAAGAGACCACATAGAGCGAGTGGACGTATGGTGTCTCCAGGAGAAAACCTTGCGTAAAATACTGAGGTAGCCATTTTTCCAATCGTTTCTTATGAGAAACCAACTGCCTCCACGGATATATGATCGAATACATATGTTAAAAACACTTTGAGGATGGATCCTAAACAACGTTTGCCGTGTTTCTGTCGATATTATGGAGCAAATTTTGAAAAAAGTTTGGCGTTGTAGTTCAAGTATTTTCGGTCGATTTCTCAGCCAAGCAGGATGAACAAACGTGACTTTTTTCGCCTACAAAAATATTATTTTTGGAAAAAAGGAACATTTGCTATCTAACTGGGAGTCTCCTGAGTGAAAGCATCTGAAGTTCTTCAAAGGTAAATTATTTAATTTGGTTGCTTTTCTTATTTTTGTGAAAATGTTGCCTGCTGCCAGCACAGCCTAGCATAGCATTATGCCATGCTAAACTTACACAAATGCTTCTCTAGTGTTGGCTGTAACGCATATTTTGAAAATCTGAGATGACAGTGTTGTTAACAAAAGGCTAAGCTTGTGTTTCAATATATTTATTTCATTTCATTTGCGATTTTCATGAATAGGAAACGTTGCGTTATGGTAATGCACTTGAGGCTATGATTACGCTCCCGGATACGGGATTGCTCGTCGCTAGAGGTTAAGGCAAGGGCTGATTTCAAGGTTTAACTGTTAACCTACACGTACGCTACGGTCACAAGACACAGGCCTCCTAATTGTCCCTAGAATTTCCAAGCAAACAGCTGGAGGCAGGGCTTTCACCTATAGAGCTCAATTTTTATGGAATGGTCTGCCTATTCATATGAGAGACGCAAACTTGGTCTCAACCTTTAAGTCTTTACTGAAGACTCATCTCTTCAGTGGGTCATATGATTGAGTGTAGTCTGGCCCAGGAGTGTGAAGGTGAATGGAAAGGCACTGGAACAACGAACCGCCCTTGCTGTCTCTGCCTGGCCGGTTCCCCTCTTTCCACTGGGATTCTTTGCCTCTAACCATGTTACAGGGGCTGAGTCACTGGCTTACTGGTGCTCTTTCATGCCGTCCCTAGGAGGGGTGCTTCACTTGAGTGGGTTGAGTCACTGATGTGATCTTCCTGTCTGGATTGGTGCCCCCCCTGACCCGTCCTGTCTCAGCCTCCAGTATTTATGCTGCAGTAGTTTATGTGTCGGGGGGCTAGGGTCAGTTTGTTATATCTGGAGTACTTCTCCTGTCTTATCCGGTGTCCTGTGTGCATTTAAGTATGCTCTCTCTAATTCTCTCTTTCTTTCTCTCTCTTGGATGACCTGAGCCCTAGGACCATGCCTCAGGGCTACCTGGCCTGAAGACTCCTTGCTGTCCCCAGTCCACCTGGCCGTGCTGCTGCTCCAGTTTCAACTGTTCTGCCTGCTGCTATGGAATCCTGACCTGTTTACCGGACGTGCTACCTGTCCCAGATCTGCTGTTTTCAAATCTCTAGAGACAGCAGGAGTGGTGGAGATACTCTTAATGATCGGCTATGAAAAGCCAACTGACATTAATCCTGAGGTGCTGACTTGCTGCACCCTCGACAACTACTGTGATTATTCTTTTTTGACCATGCTGGTCATTTATGAACATTTGAACATCTTGGCCATGTTCTGTTATAATCTCCACCCGGCACAGCCAGAACAGGACTGACCAACCCTCATAGCCTGGTTCCTCTCTAGGTTTCTTCCTATGTTTTGGCCTTTCTAGGGAGTTTTTCCTAGCCACCGTGCTTCTACACCAGCATTGCTAGCTGTTTGGGGTTTTAGGGTGGGTTTCTGTACAGCACTTTGAGATATCAGCTAAATAAATTGATTTGATTTGACTGTACAGGAGATGCCTTCAACAGGACACAGACTGCCTGTACAGATTCAGAATGGTGACAGTGATTCTAGAGGTTGAAGGGAAACTTGTGGAAGATGGAACGTTCCCCTTTATTACAGTATGCCTAAGATAATAACTACAGTATGTTAGTGTGTACATTTTACAGTGTGTGTGTGCGTGTGTGTGTGTGTGTTTGTGTGTGCCTACCCCAGCCCAGGCACAGGAAGCGTTTACGTATGAGGCGTGTCCTCATCTTGCCAATCACAGCCAGGTAAGACTGCCACGCCTCTGTCAGTACCCAGCAGAACGATGCCAAGAAGAAGAAATGAAGGAACGCAGCAGTCACAGTACACAGGCCCTGTAGAGAGAGACAGAGAGGTGGTTGTGAGGGAGGAAAGGACACAAGACAAAGAAGGCGAGGGATGTTGAGTCACAGACACAGTGGTGAAGTAAAGAAGGTTTCAGATTAGTTCTTCAACAATGACAGAACACAGGTGAGAAGTAATAGGCTACTAGAAAAGATGAACAATCGTATCATGTTTTACATGACCATAACTAAGCGATGGTGTAGTGTGTGTGTGAGTGTGTGTGTGTGTCCACCCGTGCGTGTGTATCTTGTTCTCACCTTGCCGAGTGTCTGGGACTGTCCAACCAGTATCAACATGTTGGATGCCAGGATGGAGAGACAGAAATTAACCAAGATGATAGACCTTTCCGAACGAATATACCTGAGAGGGAGATTGAGACAGAAAGGCAGAAAGTAGGAATAGGAGGAAGACGAAAAGAAGGAAGGAGGAATTTATTGAAATTCATGAAGTTGAACTGATGGACTGATTCATTTCCTGAACATGGTCACATGATTACCCTGCCAGTACCACCATATGCTCTGGTGCTACTCTCTCTCTCCCTCCTGAGCTCTCCTGAGGTCTCCCTCTCTCCTGAGCTCTCCCTCTCTCCCTCTCTCCTGAGCTCTCCCTCCCTCCCTCTCTCCTGAGCACTCCCGCTCTCCTGAGTTCTCTCTCTCCCTCTCTCTCTCTCTCTCTCTCTCTCTCTCTCTCTCTCTCTGTCTCTCTCTCTCTCTCTGTGTCCCTCTCTCCTGATCTCTCCCTCTCTCCTGATCTCTCTCTCTCTCCCTGTCACATGGGGATAAAGAGATTCTGGAGACAGGCGCAGGAATGGGTAATAATTTTTTTTAAGTCCCAAATTACAGCATGCAGTGTAAGGGCACGGGGACGAAGACCAAACAAACTCATAACAAAAACACAGGGTTGAAACCCAAACAAAGAGCGAGGAGTACCTCAAATAAATAACACCCACGCACAATGATTATCACATGGGAAGAGACCCGTAAACATCTGCGCAATCCACAAGGTCA
>NC_034187.2:75893509-75933352 GCF_002021735.2 Oncorhynchus kisutch
TTCACTTGTAGCGGTATATATTTTTCGTGGCGTCATTACGTCATCTACCTACGTTATATAGGTGGTACGTCATCTACCTACGTTATATAGGTGGTACGTCATCTACCTACGTCATCTACCTACGTTATATAGGTGGTACGTCATCTACCTACGTCATCTACCTACGTTATATAGGTGGTACGTCATCTACCTACGTTATATAGGTGGTACGTCATCTACCTACGTTATATAGGTGGTACGTCATCTACCTACGTTATATAGGTGGCACGTCATCTATCTACGTTATATAGGTGGCCTGTCATCTACCTACGTCATCTACCTACGTTATATAGGTGGCACGTCATCTACCTACGTTATATAGGTGGCACGTCATCTACCTACGTTATATAGGTGGCACGTCATCTACCTACGTTATATAGGTGGCACGTCATCTACCTACGTTATATAGGTGGCCTGTCATCTACCTACATTATATAGGTGGTACGTCATCTACCTACATTATATAGGTGGTACGTCATCTACCTACATTATATAGGTGGCACGTCATCTACCTACGTTATATAGGTGGTACATCATCTACCTACGTTATATTGGTGGCACGTCATCTACCTACATCATCTATCTACGTTATATTGGTGGTACGTCATCTACCTACGTTATATAGGTGGCACGTCATCTACCTACATCATCTACCTACATTATATAGGTGGCACGTCATCTACCTACGTTATATAGGTGGTACGTCATCTACCTACGTTATATAGGTGGTACGTCATCTACCTACGTTATATAGGTGGTACGTCATCTACCTACGTTATATAGGTGGTACGTCATCTATCTACGTTATATAGGTGGTACGTCATCTACCTACGTTATATAGGTGGTACGTCATCTACCTACGTTATATAGGTGGTACGTCATCTACCTACGTTATATAGGTGGTACGTCATCTACCTACATTATATAGGTGGTACGTCATCTACCTACGTTATATAGGTGGCCTGTCATCTACCTACGTTATATAGGTGGCACGTCATCTACCTACGTTATATAGGTGGCACGTCATCTATCTACGTTATATAGGTGGCACGTCATCTACCTACGTTATATAGGTGGTACGTCATCTACCTACGTTATATAGGTGGTACGTCATCTACCTACGTTATATAGGTGGCACGTCATCTACCTACGTTATATAGGTGGTACGTCATCTACCTACGTTATATAGGTGGCACGTCATCTACCTACGTTATATAGGTGGCACGTCATCTACCTACATTATATAGGTGGCACGTCATCTACCTACGTTATATAGGTGGCCTGTCATCTACCTACGTTATAGAGGTGGTACGTCATCTACCTACGTTATATAGGTGGTACGTCATCTACCTACATTATATAGGTGGCACGTCATCTACCTACGTTATATAGGTGGCCTGTCATCTACCTACGTTATATAGGTGGTACGTCATCTACCTACATTATATAGGTGGTACGTCATCTACCTACATTATATAGGTGGCACGTCATCTACCTACGTTATATAGGTGGTACATCATCTACCTACGTTATATTGGTGGCACGTCATCTACCTACATCATCTACCTACGTTATATAGGTGGCACGTCATCTACCTACGTTATATAGGTGGTACGTCATCTACCTACGTTATATAGGTGGCACGTCATCTACCTACGTTATATAGGTGGCACGTCATCTACCTACGTTATATAGGTGGCACGTCATCTACCTACGTTATATAGGTGGTACGTCATCTACCTACGTTATATAGGTGGCACGTCATCTACCTACGTTATATAGGTGGCCTGTCATCTACCTACGTTATATAGGTGGTACGTCATCTACCTACGTTATATAGGTGGTACGTCATCTACCTACGTTATATAGGTGGTACGTCATCTACCTACATTATATAGGTGGTACGTCATCTATCTACGTTATATAGGTGGCCTGTCATCTACCTACGTTATATAGGTGGCACGTCATCTACCTACGTTATATAGGTGGCCTGTCATCTACCTACGTTATATAGGTGGCACGTCATCTACCTACGTTATATAGGTGGCACGTCATCTATCTACGTTATATAGGTGGCCTGTCATCTACCTACGTTATATAGGTGGCACGTCATCTACCTACGTTATATAGGTGGCCTGTCATCTACCTACGTTATATAGGTGGCCTGTCATCTACCTACGTTATATAGGTGGCACGTCATCTACCTACGTTATATAGGTGGCACGTCATCTATCTACGTTATATAGGTGGCACGTCATCTACCTACGTTATATAGGTGGCACGTCATCTACCTACGTTATATAGGTGGTACGTCATCTACCTACGTTATATAGGTGGCACGTCATCTACCTACGTTATATAGGTGGCCTGTCATCTACCTACGTTATATAGGTGGTACGTCATCTACCTACGTTATATAGGTGGTACGTCATCTACCTACGTTATATAGGTGGCACGTCATCTACCTACGTTATATAGGTGGCCTGTCATCTACCTACGTTATAGAGGTGGTACGTCATCTACCTACGTTATATAGGTGGTACGTCATCTACCTACATTATATAGGTGGCACGTCATCTACCTACGTTATATAGGTGGCCTGTCATCTACCTACGTTAAATAGGTGGTACGTCATCTACCTACGTTATATAGGTGGTACGTCATCTACCTACATTATATAGGTGGTACGTCATCTACCTACATTATATAGGTGGTACGTCATCTACCTACATTATATAGGTGGCCTGTCATCTACCTACGTTATATAGGTGGCACGTCATCTACCTACATTATATAGGTGGCCTGTCATCTACCTACGTTATATAGGTGGCACGTCATCTACCTACGTTATATAGGTGGCACGTCATCTATCTACGTTATATAGGTGGCACGTCATCTACCTACGTTATATAGGTGGCACGTCATCTACCTACGTTATATAGGTGGTACGTCATCTACCTACGTTATATAGGTGGCACGTCATCTACCTACGTTATATAGGTGGCCTGTCATCTACCTACGTTATATAGGTGGTACGTCATCTACCTACGTTATATAGGTGGTACGTCATCTACCTACGTTATATAGGTGGCACGTCATCTACCTACGTTATATAGGTGGCCTGTCATCTACCTACGTTATAGAGGTGGTACGTCATCTACCTACGTTATATAGGTGGTACGTCATCTACCTACATTATATAGGTGGCACGTCATCTACCTACGTTATATAGGTGGCCTGTCATCTACCTACGTTATAGAGGTGGTACGTCATCTACCTACGTTATATAGGTGGCACGTCATCTATCTACGTTATATAGGTGGTACGCCATCTACCTACGTTATATAGGTGGTACGTCATCTACCTACGTTATATAGGTGGTACGTCATCTACCTACATTATATAGGTGGCACGTCATCTACCTACGTTATATAGGTGGCCTGTCATCTACCTACGTTAAATAGGTGGTACGTCATCTACCTACGTTATATAGGTGGTACGTCATCTACCTACATTATATAGGTGGTACGTCATCTACCTACATTATATAGGTGGTACGTCATCTACCTACATTATATAGGTGGCCTGTCATCTACCTACGTTATATAGGTGGCACGTCATCTACCTACATTATATAGGTGGTACGTCATCTACCTACGTTATATAGGTGGTACGTCATCTACCTACATTATATAGGTGGTACGTCATCTACCTACATTATATAGGTGGTACGTCATCTACCTACATTATATAGGTGGCCTGTCATCTACCTACGTTATATAGGTGGCACGTCATCTACCTACGTTATATAGGTGGCCTGTCATCTACCTACGTTATATAGGTGGCCTGTCATCTACCTACATTATATAGGTGGCACGTCATCTACCTACGTTATATAGGTGGCACGTCATCTATCTACGTTATATAGGTGGCACGTCATCTACCTACGTTATATAGGTGGCACGTCATCTACCTACGTTATATAGGTGGCCTGTCATCTACCTACGTCATCTACCTACATTATATAGGTGGTACGTCATCTACCTACATTATATAGGTGGCCTGTCATCTACCTACGTTATATAGGTGGCACGTCATCTACCTACGTTATATAGGTGGTACGCCATCTACCTACGTTATATAGGTGGCCTGTCATCTACCTACATTATATAGGTGGCACGTCATCTACCTACATTATATAGGTGGTACGTCATCTACCTACATTATATAGGTGGTACGTCATCAACCTACATTATATAGGTGGCACATCATCTACCTACGTTATATAGGTGGCACGTCATCTACCTACGTTATATTGGTGGCACGTCATCTACCTACATCATCTACCTACGTTATATAGGTGGCACGTCATCTACCTACGTTATATAGGTGGTACGTCATCTACCTACGTTATATAGGTGGTACGTCATCTACCTACGTCATCTACCTACGTTATATAGGTGGCCTGTCATCTACCTACGTTATATAGGTGGCACGTCATCTACCTACGTTATATAGGTGGCACGTCATCTACCTACGTTATATAGGTGGTACGTCATCTACCTACGTTATATAGGTGGTACGTCATCTACCTACGTTATATAGGTGGCACGTCATCTACCTACGTTATATAGGTGGTACGTCATCTACCTACGTTATATAGGTGGCACGTCATCTATCTACGTTATATAGGTGGCACGTCATCTACCTACGTTATATAGGTGGTACGTCATCTACCTACGTTATATAGGTGGTACGTCATCTACCTACGTTATATAGGTGGCACGTCATCTACCTACATTATATTGGTGGTACGTCATCTACCTACGTTATATAGGTGGTACGTCATCTACCTACATTATATAGGTGGCACGTCATCTACCTACGTTATATAGGTGGCACGTCATCTACCTACGTTATATAGGTGGCACGTCATCTACCTACGTTATATAGGTGGCACGTCATCTACCTACGTTATATAGGTGGCACGTCATCTACCTACGTTATATAGATATGCACCTCAGCTTTGACATGGGTTTTGCACATCGGCGTTAAACTAGACATCGGGCCGATGCCGATGTTGGCATTTTTAGCTAATATCGTCCGCTTCCGATATGCTTACAGATATATCATGCATCTCTAGTTCAGGGTTTAGGTGGGTCTTAAGACCTGGATGTTTATTGTTGAAATGAAGAACAGGTGTGTGTGTGTGAATCTGTGTGAGTTTATGTTTATGCATGTTTGTGTGCGTGTGAAGAGAGAGTCTGTGTTTATACATGATTGTGTCTGTGTGTGTGTCTGTATGTGTCTGTGTGTGTGTGTGTGTGTGTGTGTGTGTGTGAGAGAGAGAGAGAGTCTGTGTTTATGCATGTTTGTGTGTGTGTGTGTGTGTGTGTCTGTGTGAGTCTGTGTTTATGCATGTTTGTGTGTGTGTGTGTGTGTGAGAGTGTGTGTGTGAGTGTGTGTGTGTGTGTGTGTGTGTGTGTGTGTGTGCGAGAGAGTCTGTTTTTATGCATGTTTGTGTGTGTGTGTGTGTGTGAGTCTGTGATTATGCATGCTTGTGTGTGTGTGCGTGTGTGTGTGTCTGTGTGTCCGTGTGTGTGTGGGTGTCTGTGTCTCCAAGTGTGTACGTGTATGTCTGTGTGTCCATGTGTCCATGTGTGTATGTGTCCTTGTGTTTGTTTGTCCTAGCCACATGTACCTGTGTCCCATTTACCCAGACAACAGTACACCCACAGGCCCTATCAGCATATGTTCTGCTTCCCCCTCAAACACACACACACACACATGCGCGCGCACACACACACGCACACACACACACGCGCGCACGCACACACGCACACGCACACACACACATGCGCACACACACACACGCACACACACACACATGACACTACAGCAAAGTGACCAACACTAGAGCCAGCAAACCATGAGAATCTGCCCTTCCAAAGCACAGATCAAAACAACACATTGTCTCTGTATCTGCTGTACCAGAGGAATGTTTCACTGCTGGTTCATTTTGTTTCCCTGTCAGTCATTTTCTCATTGGATATTAAAGTGTATTTTAGTACTTTGTTCATTAGTCCTCTGAGTGGTTTTATTCTATTAGGAGGGATGAGGTGGAAGGTGAGCAGGACAGAGCTGGTTGGTGCTACTCTTTCTATCAGTAGGAGTCACGACAAAAGCCAAGCATGCAACACACACACACACACACACACACACACACACACACACACACACACACACACACACACACACACACACACACACACACACACACACACACACACACACACACAGATCACCAGATGGGAGTGTTTGTCCTTCACACAGTCTGCTACAGACACTCTTAACATGCAGGGCAGGTTGGTTTTCAGGGGACAATACTCAGCTTTAACTATGGACGTGTGTGTGTGGTGTGTGTGTGTGTGTTTTTTAAATATTTTTTTTTACAGTATCTGGGGATCTGTATTGTCTGCTAATCCGCTTTGGGGTTCCATGACAGAGCGCTGGCACACACACGCACACACACACACACACCAGACATTTCAATGAATCTGTCCTTCACAGGTCCAGAAGGGCAGACCCTCTGGCAATGTTTCCTTCCCTTTCACGTTCTCCCTCTCATCCACTCCTTCATTCCTCCTCAGTCAATCAACCTTTTCTTCCCCCCTCTCCCTCTCTGTCTCTCTTGCTCTCCCCCTATACCCTTCTCAACCTCGCTCTTCTTTCTCCCTCTCCCTAGTCTCTCTCTTCCTCTCCTCCTCTCCTCCTCCTTTTCTCCCTAGTCTCTCTCTTCCTCTCCTTCTCCCATCCTCCCCCTCTACCTGGTCTCTCTCTTCCTCTCCTCCTCCCATCCTCCCCCTCTACCTGGTCTCTCTCTTCCTCTCCTCCTCTCCTCCTCCTTTTCTCCCTGGTCTCTCTCTTCCTCTCCTCCTCCCCCTTCTCCGTGGTCTCTCTCTTCCTCTCCTTCTCCCATCCTCCCCCTCTACCTGGTCTCTCTCTTCCTCTCCTCCTCCCATCCTCCCCCTCTCCCTGGTCTCTCTCTTCCTCTCCTTCTCCCATCCTCCCCCTCTACCTGGTCTCTCTCTTCCTCTTCTCCTCCCATCCTCCCCCTCTCCCTGGTCTCTCTCTTCCTCTCCTTCTCCCATCCTCCCCCTCTACCTGGTCTCTCTCTTCCTCTCCTCCTCCCATCCTCCCCCTCTCCCTGGTCTCTCTCTTCCTCTCCTCCTCCCCTCCCCCTTCTCCCTGGTCTCTCTCTTCCTCTCCTCCTCCCATCCTCCCCCTCTCCCTGGTCTCTCCCTTCCTCTCCTTCTCCCATCCTCCCCCTCTACCTGGTCTCTCTCTTCCTCTTCTCCTCCCATCCTCCCCCTCTCCCTGGTCTCTCTCTTCCTCTCCTTCTCCCATCCTCCCCCTCTACCTGGTCTCTCTCTTCCTCTCCTCCTCCCATCCTCCCCCTCTCCCTGGTCTCTCTCTTCCTCTCCTCCTCCCTTCCCCCTTCTCCCTGGTCTCTCTCTTCCTCTCCTCCTCCCATCCTCCCCCTCTCCCTGGTCTCTCTTCCTCTCCTTCTCCCATCCTCCCCCTCTCCCTGGTCTCTCTCATCCTCTCCTCCTCCCCTCCCCCTTCTCCCTGGTCGCTCACTCCAGCTGTAGGAAGTCAACATGATTAACCAGCAATCTACGGCTCCATTGTAGACGGCCTATTATGGCAGCAGTGCCTCTAAATCCATCCATCCATCCCGCTCTCTCTCGCTAAATCTCTACACCTCTCTCTTCCTTTTCTATTAAACATGGTAGTTAATCCACCCCCGTCCGCCTGCTCCCTGGTCCAGGCTAAGCTGCTGGAGCCGGGCTGTCGAATCCCAGCTCTACTTCAAGACCCACACCCAGCCTGGGTGTCTGGATGTGTATGTTTGGATGGTATAACAGAGTTATGTTGAGTGAATGATAGAGTAAAGGAACGATGCTATCATATGTTAGATATAAATGTACAAACACAAACATGCATACACAGCGCAAACACACACACAGACACATGTGTAAACGCATGCGAGCACACACACACACACACACACATACTTCCCCTTAATCTCATCCTCTAAATTGCTGAGTTGCTGTAGCTGATAGCAAGGTGGAAGTGTCCTCTCCATCAACCACAGCCAATAAAGCTAACACACTGACCCCTACCTCCAGGGCTTCATCACTAGGCTAATGATGCAATGGTCGTCAATTACATATCGCTAACGGCTAAAGACACATTTCATAAACGTCACCAGGCATTCCTGCCCATTCCGGTGACCAAATGCTGTGAAATGGGAAAAGTCAATAGTATACTATGGAGAAGGTCAGAGGTTACAGAGAGAGGTCTGTTGATGGATCAAGCTTTTAGGTCTAGGCCATTATGGATATTTCCTGTTCCTAATGCCAATGGCTTTCCCCATATGATGGCTTTTTCTATTTCCTTCCTTTTGGAAGTGTAAAAAAGTAGAAATGTTCAAGGTTAGGTCAGATTTGCGGTGAAAGAATGAAACAAAAAAAACTGATATGTCAAACTAAAGTCCATCACCTCAAATCAACCAATAAAACTCCCCAAAACACTGTTTTTTATCTTTCTCTGACCTTTTCTGTGCTTTAACTCCGGATTCCTATTAACTGATAAGTCTTATTTGGCTTCACTGCACTTTCCCCTAAAGAAGCTCTAAGAGGCATTCTGAGAAAGAGAAAACAAGACAGAGACAGAAAGAGAGACAGAGAGAGAGAGAGACAGAGTGACAGAGAGAGAGAGAGACAGAGAGACAGAGAGAGAGAGAGACAGAGAGACAGAGAGACAGAGAGAGACAGAGAGAGACAGAGAGAGAGAGAGAGAGAGACAGAGAGAGACAGAGAGAGACAGAAAGAGAGAGAGAGAGAGAGACAGAGAGAGACAGAGAGAGAGACAGAGAGAGACAGAGAGAGACAGACAGAGAGAGAGAGAGACAGATCTTCTGAGAAACAGAAAACAAGACAGAGAGAGAGAGCGAGAGATATTCTGAGAAACAGAAAACAAGACAGAGAGAGAGAGATATTCTGAGAAAGAGAAAACAAGACAGAGAGAGAGAGACAGAGAGAGCCAGAGAGTGAGAGAGAGAGACAGAGAGTGAGAGAGAGAAAGACAGAGACAGAAAGAGAGACAGAGAGAGAGAGAGAGAGAGAGAGAGACAGAGAGAGACAGAGAGAGACAGAGAGAGACAGAGAGAGAGACAGAGAGAGAGACAGAGAGAGACAGAGAGATCTTCTGAGAAACAGAAAACAAGACAGAGAGAGAGAGAGAGATATTGGAGAAGAGTCCCCTAAGCAAGCTGGTCCTGGGGCTCTGTTCACAAACACAAACACCCACTACAGAGCCCCAGGACAGCAGCACAATTAGACCCAACCAAATCATGAGAAAACAAAAAGATAACTACTTAACACATTGGAAAGAATTAACAAAAAAACAGAGCAAACTAGAATGCTATTTGGCCCTACACAGAGAGTACACAGCGGCAGAATACCTGACCACTGTGACTGACCCAAAATTAAGGAAAGCCTTGACTATGTACAGACTCAGTGAGCATAGCCTTGCTATTGAGAAAGGCCGCCGTAGGCAGACTTGGCTCTCAAGAGAAGACAGGCTATGTGCTCACTGCCCACAAAATGAGGTGGAAACTGAGCTGCACTTCCTAACCTCCTGCCCAATGTATGACCATATTAGAGAGACATATTTCCCTCAGATTACACAGATCCACAAAGAATTCGAAAACAAATCCAATTTTGAAAAACTCCCATATCTACTGGGTGAAATTCCACAGTGTGCCATCACAGCAGCAAGATTTGTGACCTGTTGCCATGAGAAAAGGGCAACCAGTGAAGAACAAACACCATTGTAAATACAACCCATATTTATGCTTATTTATTTTATCTTGTGTCCTTTAGCCATTTGTACATTGTTAGAACACTGTATATATATATATATAATATGACATTTGTAATGTCTTTACTGTTTTGAAACTTCTGTATGTGTAATGTTTACTGTTCATTTTTGTTGTTTTGCACTTTATATATTCACTTTGTATGTTGTCTACCTCACTTGCTTTGGCAATGTTAACACGTTTCCCATGCCAATAAAGCCCTTGAATTGAATTGAATTGATATTCTGAGAAACAGAAAACAAGACAGAGAGAGAGATATTTTGAGAAAGAGAAAACAAGACAGAGAGAGAGAGAGACAGAGAGAGACAGAGAGTGAGAGAGAGAGACAGAGAGAGACAGAGTGAGAGAGAGAGACAGAGAGATATTCTGAGAGAGAGAGAGAGAGAGACAGAGAGATCTTCTGAGAAACAGAAAACAAGACAGAGAGAGAGAGAGAGATATTCTGAGAAACAGAAAACAAGACAGAGAGAGAGATATTTTGAGAAAGAGAAAACAAGACAGAGAGAGAGAGAGACAGAGAGAGACAGAGAGAGACAGAGAGTGAGAGAGAGAGACAGAGAGAGACAGAGTGAGAGAGAGAGACAGAGAGATATTCTGAGAGAGAGAGAGAGAGAGAGAGAGAGAGAGAGAGAGAGAGAGAGAGAGAGAGAGATTCTGAGAAACAGAAAAGAAGACAGAGAGAGAGAGAGAGAGAGAGAGAGAGAGAGAGATATTCTGAGAAAGAGAAAACAAGACAGAGATAGAAAGAGAGGGAGAAACAGAGAGAGAGAGAGAGAGAGACACAGAGATATTCTGAGAAAGATAAAACAAGACAGAGACAGAAAGAGAGGGAGAGACAGAGAGAGGAGAGAGAGAGATATTCTGAGAAACAGAAAACAAGACAGAGAGAGAGACAGATATTCTGAGAAAGAGAAAACAAGACAGAGACAGAAAGAGAGGGAGAGACAGAGAGAGGAGAGACAGAGAGATATTCTGAGAAACAGAAAACAAGACAGAGAGAGAGACAGATATTCTGAGAAACAGAAAACAAGACAGATAGACCATTTGTACATTGTTAAAACACTGTATATATATAATATGACATTTGTAATGTCTTTATTGTTTTGAAACTTCTGTATGTGTAATGTTTACTGTTCATTTTTATTGTTCATTTCACTTTATATATACACTTTATATATTATCTACATCACTTGCTTTGGCAATGTTAACACATGTTTCCCATGCCAATAAAGCCCTTGAATTGAGAGAGACAGAGACAGAGAGATATTCTGAGAAAGAGAAAACAAGACAGAGAGACAGAGAGAGACAAAGAGAGAGACAGAGACAGACAGAGAGATATTCTGAGATAGAGAAAACCAGACAGAGACAGAGAGAGAGAGAGAGAGAGATATTCCTCTCTCAATGTCTCCACTGGCAGCAATCATAGCAAGTGGCTGAAAGAGACACATATATCTTATGAATAAAAGCCTCACAGATGCCAAGGAGGTTGCATTATACTCAGTGACACAGACACACACACACACACACACACCAATGTCTAGACATCCACACAAACTGCCAAACCGTTTAGGAGTTTACTGAGGGGAATAACGGTCAGCCATTTTATATGGAAAGGTTGTTATTGTTGAAATGGCTACAGGGATGGCATCTTACTGCACAATTGAGATGTGTGTGTGTGCGCGTGTGTGCACGTGTGTGTGTGTGTGTGCATGTGTATATATGTGTGTGTGTGTGTGGTTAGAGCATTGGGCCAGTAACCACACAAGCTGGCTTTAACGTCTCTTGCGTATTTTGACGTTTGGATGACACATGTGCCCAAAGTAAACTGCCTGTTACTCAGGCCCAGAAGCTACGATATGCGAGTACAACAGAACTGATATGGCAGGTGAAAACCCGAGGAAAATCCATCCAGGAAGTGGGCTTTTTTTTATGTGAGTTGTTTTCCATTGAATGCCTAATGACTATGTTATGGGTTAGTGCCCAGATTGCAGTTCCTATGGCTTCCACTAGATGTCAGCAGTCTTTAGACATGCTTTTAGGTTTGTATTTTGAAAAACGACAAGTAAAAATACCTTTTGGTCAGAGGACAGGGGAAGAATGCAGAGCTGCTTTGTTGGCATTACTGATAGCGCGCCGTTCGTTGTTTTTCCTTTCTATTGAAAACGCTATTGTCCGGTTGAAATATTATTGATTATTTAGATAATTGACAACCTGAGGATTAATTATAATCATCATTTGACATGTTTTGACGAACTTTACCGGAACTATTAGGATGTATTCGTCTGCATGTTTTGACCGCCCTGGAGTCAGTGGATTACTGAACAAAACGCTCCAACAAAAGTTTTTGGGACATAAAGAGGGACTTTATCGAACAAAACTAACATTTATTGTGCAACAGGGAGTCTTGTTAGTGCAACCATATGAAGATCATCTAAGGTAAGTGATTAATTTCATCGCTATTTCTGACTTTTGCAACTCCTCTACTTGGCTGGAAAATGTTTGTATGCTTTTGTAAGCGGGGCGCTGTCCTCAGATAATCGCATGGTATGCTTACCCCGTAAAGCCTTTTTGAAATCTGAGACAGTGGCTGGATTAACAAGAAGTTCATCTTTAAGCCTGATGTATAACACTTGTATATTTTATGAATGTTTATTATGAGGATTTCTGTATTCTGAATTTGGCGCTCTGCAATTTCACTGGATGTTGGCCAGGTGGGACGCTACCATCCCACCTGGTTTTAAGACACAGCTGAACCCTACTCATCATAGTTCATACTATAAGAAAAGTGTCTCCCAATGTCTCTAATAATTACAGATGTTTTCTTGCCCAGCCAAGACGATATACAGCAGTAGAGAACTGAACAAAGTCCCCATTCATAAACCATGTTTGAGCTAATCAAAGGAGGAAGCCCTTTTTCTTTAAACACCCCACGGTTGAACTGAACAGTGACTAGACAGTGGTTAGCTCATTAGCTAATGAGCTCTGTGTTGTGTTTACTGATGAGCCCAGCCAAGCAGAGAGCAAAGATCTCCCTTAATCAACTAATGAACCAAGCATCCACATTGTTTATTTAGATAGTACAAATAGAACTATCTCACTTAAAGGAAAAGTCCTTAGTAAATATATATTTTTTGTAAATATTTGTTATTTATTAGTCCACTGTTGATACAGTTCTGCTGTAGTTTTGTATGTCAGCACACACACATTTTAAAGATATTGGATTTTCAAGAAGCGAAGTGTCACTTTCCACATTATCATGATGATGCGTTTTGACTGCTGACATGCAAATCATTTTGGGAATGTCTTAACGGTGGACAAATGGAAAAAACAACTAAATTAAGTTTTGTGTGGACTTGCAGGCATGTCATTATTATTCGAGGTCCGAGTCTCAAGTCAAGTTCAAAATTGAACAGGTCGAGTCTCGAGTCAAATCCAAGTCCTGCAATCTAAGAGCAAGTCAAGTCGGGTTACAAGTTTTTTCAAGTCAAGTCTCAAGTCAAGTAAAAAAATACATCTAGACCTGCAATGACTTGTTCAACTATAAATCTTTGCCTATTTATCGAGGCTACCAGACAGCCCTTTTCATTATTTAGTCTACAACATATTTTGATTATGAAATAATACATTTTAGCAATCAATTCCAAAGGCAAGCTTCATAATTAAATTATGAATTTCAACCAAATTTGACATACCGAAATAGCTGATCCTATAGCTGTACAGCAAATCAGCAATCTGTTTGTTAGCTCAGTGGTTCTCAAACGTTTTGAACCACAACCCCCCAAAATAAATGTTTTAAAGCTTGTGACCCCCACGCATGCACAAGCACACGAGCACACGCATGCTGCCGAAGATGAGAAGAACATGTCATTTTGATAGAATGTTCTACCCTTTATTTATTTTCATATTTATTATTAATTTCTTTAGTCATTATTATTATAGTAAATTACTATTTTTATTCTAAGCCTATTTAGAAATCTTAAGCAGTTCTTTAAATATCTTATGCAAGATATTTTGTTGAGACATTTTCTTTGGCTAAATTAAGTTCTGTCTGCTTAATTTTGTGCTCCATATTTAGTTAAAGGTTAAACGTAGGCCTCTTGTAAAATAAATATAACTAGGCTATTGCGGTCATTTGTTGGGTAGGCCTACGGTAGGCAATCACCTTTGATGGTAATAGCTGCAATATAACCCTGTTTTGCCATTTTCTCTGGCCAATTGAAGTTCCAGCTGTAATGTTGTGCTTGTCTCAATGTAATTGAATTACTCACACTCAAACCATGAAAAGGAAAAAACAGAGGAGAAGATGCTAAACTTAATTTAATGCCACAATATAATAACCTGTTCACATGTTCCCCATAACAATGACTTGACTTACTTTTGATATTACCCTAACACAGTTTAGAAACTTCTGTGAAGGTGTGGTTGTCACTAGGGTGGGCATTCTATTTAATTTTTTCTATGTTTTTGTATTTCTTTGTTTTTGGCCGGGTATGGTTCTCAATCAGGGACAGCTGTCTGTCATTGTCTCTGATTGAGAACCAACACCCATCCGTAGCACGCGCTCCAGCAGGTGTATCTCACTGATCATCCCTAAAGCCAACACCTCATTTGGCCGCCTTTCGTTCCAGTACTCTGCTGCCTGTGACTGGAACGAATTGCAAAAATCGCTGAAGTTGGAGACTTTTATCTCCCTCACCAACTTCAAACATCAGCTATCTGAGCAGCTAACCGATCGCTGCAGCTGTACATAGTCTATTGGTAAATAGCCCACCCTTTTCACCTACCTCATCCCCATACTGTTTTTATTTATTTACTTTTCTGCTCTTCTGCACACCAATATCTCTACCTGTACATGACCATCTGATCATTTATCACTCCAGTGTTAATCTGCAAAATTGTAATTATTTGCCTACCTCCTCATGCCTTTTGCACACATTGTATATAGACCCCCCCTTTGTTTTCTACTGTGTTATTGACTTGTTAATTGTTTACTCCATGTGTAACTCTTTGTTGTATGCTCACACTGCTATGCTTTATCTTGGCCAGGTCGCAGTTGCAAATGGGAACTTGTTCTCAACTACCCTACCTGGTTAAATAAAGGTGAAATAAAAAATAAATAAAAATTAAAAAAATACTTAGGTAGCCTTTTCCCACCGGTGTGGTGTGGGTAGTTATTTTCTGTTTTGTGAGTTTTGCACCTGATGGAGCTGTTCTGGTTGTTCCTTTTGTTACTTAGTGTTCAGTTCTATTTAATAAAATGACGAACACGTACGACGCTGCACCTTGGTCCTCACCTTCCTCT
Source organism: Oncorhynchus kisutch (assembly GCF_002021735.2). Taxonomy (NCBI): domain Eukaryota; kingdom Metazoa; phylum Chordata; class Actinopteri; order Salmoniformes; family Salmonidae; genus Oncorhynchus; species Oncorhynchus kisutch. Next base: position 75,908,797 of record NC_034187.2, read on the forward strand.
GAATGCCGTGACAGTGGTGTTGTATGGATATTATTAAGCATAGCTACTGACTTTGACAGCTGAACTTGAGGTCAGGTAGAATGGTTTAGGCCTCCCAGAGTTACTCCTTTAATCTAATAAATCACCATGTAGCCTATTGCTGTGACAAAGATGCGTCAGTGGCAGACTGCAGTTTAGCTAAACTGCATTTTATATGGATAATATCAATGTAGACTACTCTATTTTTGCAACACAAAACTGGATAAAAAATGAAGCAAGTGCTAATCTTATGTGCACCCGCTTTGCGCACCAATGCTGATGACTGGTCATTGGTCAACAGTCAAGACTTGCACATTTTTGGTTCTGAAGCACAGATTTCGATGTTTTTAAATAATAATTTGGTGCAATGTTATAGGCCTATGTTAATGACCAGATTGAGCAAGCAAATATACATATAAAATACAAATATTAGTCTATATAAATAAATATATATATATATATATAAAATAAAAAATACATCTCACTCAGTTTCACAATCTTCCCACAACCTTCTCACAACCATCTCACAACCCCCTATTTGAGATCCGCTGCGCTAGCTCACCCGACCTGTGTTGATGGAAGGTTTGCTGGTCCAATCAGAGGGCCAAGTGTGCGTTTCACTAGCCAATCTCTGGCTGCGTTGAGAGTAATCCATGGATACTCTGTCTGTGCCACAAAATGAGTGACAAAATGTTAAAAAACCTGGCCAGATAATTTCAAGTCATCAGTCTCAAATCAAAGTCGAGTCCCGAGTTATGAGGGTCCAAGTCCAAGTCAAGTCTCAAGTTATTATATTTTCTATCAAGTTGAGTCTCAAGTCATCGCTAGTTGTTTGACTCGTTGAGTGGAGACCAATCTGTCCTTCCCTGCTCCCGATCCCCCTCCCTGGCGCTATAGTGCGCCAGTCTGCCCATCATTGTGCACACCTGTCACCATCGTTACGCGCACCAGCACGTCTTTGGACTCATCTGGACCTCATTACTTTGTTGATTGCCTCTCCTATATCTATCTGTTCCTCGGATTCATCCTTGTGTCAGCAATATTGTTGTTATGTTACTGCTCTCCAGATGCTCTCCTTGTTTGTTTTATGTCGGTTATTTATTAAATGATCACTCCCTGTACTTGCTTCTCGTCTCCCAGCGTCTGTCCTCACACAAATCTACTTAAAACGAGTGTGGTACCAAATTAAATTTTAGAAGACTGCTGTACATTTCACATCTGTAGTTATTGGTACATACATTTGAAATCATAAATGTACATACACTTAGGAGTCATTAAAACTAGTTTTTCAACCACTCCACAAATTTCTTGTTAACAAACTATAGTTTTGGCAAGTCGGTTAGGACATCTACTTTGTGCATGTCACAAGTCATTTTTCCAACAATTGTTTACAGACAGATTATTTCACTGTATCGCAATTCCAGTGGGTCAGAACATTACATACACTACGTTGACTGTGCCTTTAAACAGCTTGGAAAATTCCATAAAATGATGTCATGGCTTTAGAAGCTTCTGATAGGCTAATTGACATCATTTGCGTCAATTGGAGGTGTACCAGTGGATGTATTTCAAGACCTACCTTCAAACTCAGTGCCTCTTTGCTTGACATCATAGGAAAATCAAAAGAAATCTGCCAAGACCTCAGAAAAAAAATTGTGGACCTCCACAAGTCTGGTTCATCCTTGGGAGCAATTTCCAAATGCCTGAAGGTACCACGTTCATCTGTACAAACAATACTACACAAGTATAAACACCATGGGATCACGCAGCCGTCATACCACTCAGGAAGGAGACGCATTCTGTATCCTAGAGATGAACGTACTTTGATGTGAAAAGTGCAAATCATTCCCAATACAACAGCAAAGGACCTTGTGAAGATGCTGGAGGAAACAGGTACAAAAGTATCTATGTCCACAGTACAACAAAACCTGAAAGGCCGCTCAGCCAGGAAGAAGCCACTGCTCCAAAACAACCATAAAAAAGTCAGACTACGGTTTGCAACTGCACATAGAGACAAAGATCGTACTTTTTGGAGAAATGTCCTCTGGTCTGATGAAAGAAAAAATAGAACTGTTTGGCCATAATGACCATTGTTATGTTTGGAGGAAAAAGGGGGAGGCTTGCATGCCGAAGAACACCATCCCAACCATGAAGCACGGCGGGTGGCAGCATCATGTTGTGGGGGTGCTTTGCTGCAGGAGGGACTGGTGCACCTCACAAAATGGATGGCATTATGAGGCAGGACAATTATGTCGATTTATTGAAGCAACATCTCAAGACATCAGTCAGGAAGTTAAAGCTTGGTTGCAAATGGTTCTTCCAAAGGGACAATGACCCCAAGCGCACTTCCAAAGTTGTGGCAAAATGACTTAAGAACAACAACGTCAAGGTATTGGAGTGGCCATCACAAAGCCCTGACCACAATCCTACAGAAAATGTGTGGGCAGAACTGAAAAAGCGTGTGAAAGCAAGGAGGCCTACAAACCTGACTCAGTTACATCAGCTCTGTCAGGAGGAAGGGGCCAAAATTCACCCAACTTATTGTGGGGAGCTTGTGGAAGGCTACCCGGAACGTTTGACCCAAGTTAAACCATTTAAAGGCAATGCCACCAAATACTTATTGAGTGGATGTGAACTTCTGACTCACTGAGAATGTGATGAAAGAAATAAAAGCTGAAATAAATCATTCTCTCTATTGTTATTCTGACATTTAACTTTCTTAAAATAAAGTGGTGATCCTAACTGACCTAAGACAGGTAATATTTACTAGGATTTCATTTCAGGAATTGTGAAAAACTGAGTTTAAATGTATCTGGCTAAAGTGTATGTAAACCTCCGACTTCAACTGTAGCTATATGAAGTATTCTAGTCTATCAAATCTCAAAAGTATTTATATCAGCTTTATCTCATACAGCCACTTGTCTCCTGTCTCAAACTTCAAGGACAACCAGTGAATTTCATCCATTTCCCTGACCAAGTGGACTGTTTAAATTAAAGTAACAACAATCTCTAGCTTGTAAATTTCCACACAACAACACACCAACACATTAACTTGTTGGCTCCAGTTCGTGTTACCTCGGAAACCTCAGTGTTATAGAGCAGAGTGGGAAATGTGACTCACCGGGTCTTTAGCTTGCTGCGCTAGTATGGCGTAGGTGGAGATCCTGCTGCAAAGGCATTTGGTGTGGACAGCGGCAGAAGCGAGCGTTTGGCAGCCCTCTGTGTCCCAGTTCTCAGCACCAGCTTCCCTGAAGGTGTGGGAAACATGGGACACACACAGTGAGGGAAACACACACACCAACACACACAAAGAAAGGTCACAGAGGAGCACACACATGCACTCAATCGAAATGTCTTAAAGAGAAAAGAGAGGAGAGAGAGAGAGAGGGAGAGAGAGAGAGTACACAAACAACAAGTGTGCAGTCAAAATTGGCAAAAAACACACACCTTTCTTTCCACAGGGCCGTGGAGTGAGACATGGATGCAGCTTAAGCCCCACCCTCTTCATCATATCTATGAACGACTTGGCAAGGGCACTAGAACAGTCTGCAGTACCCGGCCTCACCCTGCTAGAATCTGAACTCAAATGTCTACTGTTTGCTGATGATCAGGTGATTCTGTCACCAACCAAGGGCCTACAGCAGCACCTAGATCTTCTGCACAGATTCTGCCAGACCTGGGATCTGACAGTAAATCTCAGTAAGAAAAAAATAATGGTGATTCAAAAAAAGGTCCAGTCACAAGGACAACAAATACAAATTCCATCTAGACACCGTTGCCCTAGAGCACACAAAAAACTATACATACAGTAACTCGGCCAAAACATCAGCGCCACAGGTAACTTCCACAAAGCTGTGAACGATCTGAGAGACAACGCAAGAAGGGCATTCTATGCCATCAAATGGAACATAAAATTTGACATACCAATTAGGATCTGGCTAAATATACTTGAATCAGTTATAGAACACATTGCCCTTTATGTTTGTGAGGTCTGGGGTCCGCTCACAAACCAATAATTCACAAAATGAGACAAACATCAAATTGAGACTCTGCATGCAGAATTCTGCTAAAAAATCCTCAGTGGACAACGTAAAACACCTAATAATGCACGCTGAGCAGAATCAGGCCGATACCCGCTAATTATTCAAATCCATAAAAGAGAAGCTAAATTCTACAAACACCAAAAATGAAGCAATTCCCAAACCTTACATAATAAAGCCATCACCTACAGAGAGATGTACCTGGAGAAGAGTCCCCTAAGCAAGCTGGTCCTGGGGCTCCGTTCACAAACACAAACAGACCCCACAGAGCACCAGGACAGCAACACTATTAGACCCAAGCAAATTGTGTGAAAACAATACGATAATTACATGACACATTGGAAAGAATTAACAAAAAAACTGAGCAAACTAGAATTCTATTTGGCCAGGTAGAGAACTCAGTGGCAGAATACCTGACCACTGTGACTGACCCAAATTGAAGGAAAGCTTTGACTATGTACAGATTCTGTGAGCATAGCCTTGCTATTCAGAAAGGCCACCGTAGGCAGACCAGGCTCTCAAAAGAAGACAGGCTATGTGCACACTGCCCACAAAATGAGGTGGAAACTGAGCTGCACTTCCTAATCTCCTGCCAAATGTATGTATTTGTAGCTCTGAAATCCATTTGCATTGCTAGTTATAGCCTAATGTTAGCTAGCTAGCTAACGTTGAACCTAGTTGGTTAGCTTTAGGTACCTGCAGTTTAATACTACAGCAATTCATGCATGGGTTGGGATTATGGGTCTTTGTTTAGCTAGCTAGCTACATGTCTAAACATGACCCATCAAGTTAGCCAGTTGGGTCTGGGGGTGACCAGTCAAGTTAATAAGGTGTGTCTCGGGTGATTACAGGTGTGTCTAGGGGTGATTACGGCCATCTATCGCATTTCATGAACATGTGTACATGTCTAGACAATGGTGACCCATCCAATTAGCTAGATGTGGCTAGGGGGTGGTTATAGCATTTATTTCACTAGACCCAGAAATGTAGACAACTATGTCTGTATAAAATGTATCTAATGTATCTAATAATTATAAAATATGTTTATCTGGACACCTTTTATTTTATGCAAGTAACCATTACCCTGTACCGTTTACACCTTCTGTATCATGTGCATGCGACATTTACACTTTGATTTTATTTGATATAGTGTGTGTTTACCAGAGACGTTAATGTCAAGAACAACATGACCTGCACCAAAGTCAGATTAGGATGTAGGCCAAGGACTAGATAAAGTGTATTTTTATCTGACGCTACTACTTTCACCATTTTTTGTCATAATCTATAGTTGTTTACTACATTACCTTACTTGCTTTGTTTAGCATATGGCCTCACAAGTGAATCCTTAACTTCTTTGGGGTAGGGGGCAGTATTTTCACGTCCGGATGAAAAGCGTGCCCAGAGTGAACTGCCTGCTACTCAGGACCAGATCCTAGGATATGCATATCATTAGTAGATTTGGATAGAACACACTCTGAAGTTTCTAAAACTGTTTGAATGATGTCTGTGAGCATAGCATAACTCATATGGCAGGCAAAAATCGGAGAAAAAATCCAACCAGGAAGTGGGAAATTTGAGGTTTGTAGGTTTTCAACTCTTTGCTTATCTAAGATACAGTGGCAATTGGGTCATGTTGTATTCCTAAGGCTCACACTAGATGTCAACAGTCTTTAGAAACTTGTTTGATGCTTCTACTGTGGAGTGGGGCCAAATAAGAGGGGAATGAGTCAGGTGTCTGGCAGAGAGCCACGGGCTTGTGAAGCGCGTTCATGTGAAAGTTCCCTCGCGTTCCATTGCTTTTCTACAGATAAAGGAATTCTCCGGTTGGAACATTATTGAAGATTTATTTTAAAAACATCCTAAAGATTGATTCTATACATCATTTCACATGTTTCTACGGACTGTAACGGAACCTTTTGGACTTTTCGTCCGTACTTTCCGCTGGACTTGCACGCACGTCGTGAGTTTAGATTGTGTACTGAACGCGCGAACAACAAGGAGGAATTTGGACATAAATTATGGACATTATCGAACAAAACAAATACCTATTGTGGAAATGGGATTCCTGGGAGTGCATTCTGATGAAGATCATCAAAGGTAAGTGAATATTTATAATGCTATTTAAGACTTCTGTTGACTCCAACGTGGCGGATGTCTCTTTGGGTTGATTTGTCGTCTGAGTGCCGTACTCAGATTATTGCATGGTGTGCTTTTTCCGTAGATTTTTTTAAATCTTTGACACAGCGGTTGCATTAGGGAGAAATGGATCGAAAATTGCATGTATAACACTTGTATTTTCATCAACATTTATGATGAGTATTTCTGTAAATTGATGTGGCTTTCTGCACAATCACCGGATGTTTTGGAACTACTGAACATAACGCACCAATGTAAACTCTGATTTTTGGATAGAAATATGAACTTTACCGAACAAAACATACATGTATTGTGTAACATGAAGTCCTATGAGTGTCATCTCATGAAGATCATCAAAGGTTAGTGATTAGTTTTATCTCTATTTGTGCTTTTTGTGACTCCTCTCTTTAGCTTGAAAAATGGCTGTGTTTTTCCTGTGACTTGGCTCTGACCTCACATAATCGTTTGGTGTGCTTTCGTCGTAAAGCTTTTTTGAAATCGGTCACTATGGCTGGATTTACAACAAGTGTATCTTTAAAATGGTGTAAAATACATGTATGTTTGAGGAATTTTAATTATGGGATTTGTGTTTTGAATTTGACGCCCTGCAGTTTCACTGGCTGTTGACGAGGTAAGACGCTACCGTCCCACCCACATACCCTAGAGAGGGTTATAAAGAGATAGGATTGGGCTAAGGTGTGACGAAGTTGAATAGGTGTAGACAAAGAAGAGCTCTCCAGTAGGTGTGCCAAAACATACAAGGGACATTTTCTCAAAAGGAAGTTACAAGTTGATCAACTTTCAAAGCAGAATTACTTTCCCATTGTTCCTCAACTGCAGTGTGTGATATACCATTTTGAGTCTCTACTTTTATCCAACGTAAAAAACACAGTTTCAATTTTTGCTGCATAATACCAAATTCTGGTGGTCGGTCACATACAGCTATATATACATATTCGTATGTGGACACCCCTTCAAATGAGTGGATTCGGCTATTTAAGCCACACCCATTTCTGACAGGTGTACAAAAAAATCGAGCACACAGACATGCAATCTCCATATCTCCATAAACAAACATTGGCAGTAGAATGGCCTTACTGAAGAGCTCTTCAACATGGCACTGTCACAGGATGCCACCTTTCCAACAAGTCAGTTCAAACATGTTCTGCCCTGCTAGAGTTGCCCTGGTAAACTGTAAGTTCAGTCATTGTGATTTGGAAACGTCTAAGAGCAACAACGACTCTGAAGCAAATTGGTAGACCAGTCAAGCTCACAGAACTGGAAGGCGCAGTGCTGAAGCCCGTAGTGCATAAAACTTGTCTGTCCTCACTTGAAACACTCACTACCAAGTTCCAAACCTTCTCTGGAAACGTCAGCACAACAACTGTTCATCGGGAGCTTCATGAAATGGGTTTCCATGGCCGAGCAGCTGCACACAAGCCTAAGATCACCATGCACAATGCCAAGCTTCAGCTGGAGTGGTGTAAAGCTCGCCGTCATCGGACTCTAGAGCAGTGAAAACGCGTTCTCTTGAGTGATTAATCACGCTTCACCACCAGCAGCCCGACGAATGAATAAGGGTTTGGTGGACGCCAGGAGAACGCTACCTGCCCAAATGCATAGTGCCAACTGTAAAGTTTGGTGGAGGAGGAATAATGGTCTGGGGCTGATTTTCATGGTTCAAGCCAGGCCCCTTAGTTCCAGTCAAGAACATTTGTACTTATTATGTCTCTTCTCCAAATAGTTGTAAAATTGTATAGATATGGAGTAAATGAGCTTCCACTCCCCCATTTTTGAAATCTTCTCTCTGTCTCTCTCTTGTCCTGTTGGGCAATGTTGTGCCTCTCCTCTCTCTCCTGATGAATTAGATAGTGGTTTGCCTCGCTCTCTGTGGGTGATGTGTTTTAAATTCTCGAATGAAAAGTGTGATGTTAAGGTCGATCAATGGGAACATTCAGAGTCTCTAATTGAACTAATGACCAGCCTTACATACATTGACATGCCAACCATGCTCTACTACAAATGTCTTGTACCAGTTTTACTATTTATAACTGTGATACAAGTCTTCAAAGAGCTGTTAGAAAGTGACTCTAACTGTACTAATGACCAGTCTGACACACAGCTATCGACACTAAACTATGCTCTGCCTTGTCTCTGGCACGTCAACTAATGCCAGACTGTGTCGCCAGATATAACAGAGTTGTTATGAGAATTCAAAGAGATTCTTTAGAGGAATATGTATGCTTAGCCCTGACACTTACTGAACTAACTGTCAGCCCCCTCAGGACTTGGCGTTAATTAAGTACAGCTGAAACAGAATTTACTGCCTCTGTTATAACACAGCTGAGATGTAATCAACATTAAACCAGTTGGTAATGCTGTACACAGACAGAGACACAGAAGGCAAACAGGAAGCCATGTTCTTGTTCAAAAGGGGTTATTATTAATGAAGGAGTTTTTTCCTGACAAACTTCTATAGTCCCCCATGAACCCTGCGATTCGGAATACACTTCACACTTCCAGTTTGGATCTCAGTTGGAAACAGAGGTAGAGACACAATTTTAAGAAACCACCTTCCTTCTAAATTATCTTTCATAGCTGTACTAGGTCAAACGCCTGCTGTGGAAGGGCCAAAGATTTGGTAGACCAACAGCTTTGAGGGCAGGGTCAGGGGCAAAAGGATATCAGTCTGCAACCTGGTAAGGGACATACAGTCACTATGCTGTAAACACTGGCATGGCACCTGCTAGAGATTATAATCTGAGCCCTGGCATATAACACTTAGATTACACTGATTTCAACAGACAGACAGACAGACAGACAGGCACGTATACACACACACACACACACACACACACACACACACACACACACACACACACACACACACACACACACACACACACACACACACACACAGCTGGTTGACATATAATCAGTGATTATCTATGACTGTCTGCTGAACTATGGATAGGGAATGTGTGTGTCTGTCTGTTGCACAAAAAGTATATGTTAGAGACCCATAATTTGGTGTATGTCATGGCTACATGTTACAGGTAGATGTCTTAGCTACATGTTATAGCTACATGTTACAGGTAGATGTTATAGGTACATTTCATAGCTACATGTCATAGCTACATGTTACAGGTAGATGTCATAGCTACATGTTATAGCCACATGTCATAGGTACATGTTACAGGTAGATGTCATAGCTACATGTCATAGCTACATGTTACATGTAAATGTCATAGCTACATGTCATAGCTACATGTTATGGCTACATGTCATAGCTACATGTTATAGGTAGATGTCATAGCTACATGTCATAGCTACATGTTAGAGCTACATGTCATAGCTACATGTCATAGCTACATGTTACAAGCCCAGCTGGTTGACATATAATCAGTGATTATCTGTGACTGTCTGCTGAACTATGGATAGGCAATGTGTGTGTCTGTCTGTTGCACAAAAAGTATATGTTAGAGACCCATAATTTGGTGTATGTCATGGCTACATGTTATAGCTACATGTTACAGGTAGATGTCATAGCTACATGTCATAGCTAAATGTTATAGCTACATGTTACAGGTAGATGTCATAGCTACATGTTATAGCTACATGTCATAGCTACATGTCATAGCTACATGTTATAGCTACATGTCATGGCTACATGCCATAGCTACATGTTACAAGTAGATGTCTTAGCTACATGACATAGCTACATGTCATAGCTACATGTTACAGGTAGATGTTACAGGTAGATGTCATAGCTACATGTTATAGCCACATGTTACATGTAGATGGCATAGCTACATGTCTTAGCTACATGTAATAGCGACATGTCATAGCTACATATTACAGGTAGAGGTCATAGCTACATGTCATAGCTACATGTCATAGCTACATGTTACAGGTAGATGTCATAGCTACATGGCATAGCTACATGTTACAGGTAAATGTTATAGGTACATGTCATAGCTACATGTCATGGCTACATGTTACAGGTAGATGTCATAGCTACATGGCATAGCTACATGTTACAGGTAAATGTTATAGGTACATGTCATAGCTACATGTTACAGGTAGATGTCATAGCTACATGGCATAGCTACATGTTACAGGTAAATGTTATAGGTACCTGTCATAGCTACATGTCATAGCTACATGTTTCAAATCAAATCAAACCAAATTTTATGTCACATACACATGGTTAGCAGATGTTAATGCGAGTGTAGCGAAATGCTTGTGCTTCTAGTTCCGACAATGCAGTAATAACCAACAAGTAATCTAACTAACAATTCCAAAACTACTGTCTTATACACACAAGTGTAAGGGGATAAAGAATATGTACATAAAGATATATGAATGAGTGATGGTACAGAGTGGCATAGGCAAGATGCAGTAGATGATATCGAGTACAGTATATACATATGAGATGAGTATGTAAACAAAGTGGCATTGTTAAAGTGGCTAGTGATACATGTATTACATAAAGATGCAGTAGATGATATAGAGTACAGTATATACGTATACATATGAGATGAATAATGTAGGGTATGTAAACATTATATTAGGTAGCATTGTTTAAAGTGGCTAGTGATATATTTTACATCATTTCCCATCAATTCCCATTATTAAAGTGGCTGGAGTTGAGTCAGTGTGTTGGCAGCAGCCACTCAATGTTAGTGGTGGCAGTTTAACAGTCTGATGGCCGTGAGATAGAAGCTGTTTTTCAGTCTCTCGGTCCCAGCTTTGATGCACCTGTACTGACCTCGCCTTCTGGATGATAGGCGGGGTGAACAGGCAGTGGCTCGGGTGGTTGTTGTCCTTGATGATCTTTATGGCCTTCCTGTAACACACGGGTGGTGTAGGTGTTCTGGAGGGCAGGTAGTTTGCCCCCGGTGATGCGTTGTGCAGACCTCACTACCCTCTGGAGAACCTTATGGTTGTGGGCGGAGCAGTTGCCGTATCAGGCGGTGATACAGCCCGCCAGGATGCTCTCGATTGTGCATCTGTAGAAGTTTGTGAGTGCTTTTGGTGACAAGCCAAATTTCTTCAGCCTCTTGAGGTTGAAGAGGCGCTGCTGCGCCTTCTTCACAATTCTGTCTGTGTGGGTGGACCAATTCAGTTTGTCTGTGATGTGTATGCCGAGGAACTTAAAACTTGCTACCCTCTCCACTACTGTTCCATCGATGTGGATAGGGGGGTGTTCCCTCTGCTGTTTCCTGATGTCCACAATCATCTCCTTAGTTTTGTTGACGTTGAGTGTGAGGTTATTTTCCTGACACCACACTCTGAGGGCCCTCACCTCCTCCCTGTAGGCCGTCTCGTCGTTGTTGGTAATCAAGCTTACCACTGTTGTGTCGTCCGCAAACTTGATGATTGAGTTGGAGGCGTGCGTAGCCACGCAGTCGTGGGTGAACAGGGAGTACAGGAGAGGGCTCAGAACGCACCCTTGTGGGGCCCCAGTGTTGAGGATCAGCGGAGTGGAGATGTTGTTGCCTACCCCCACCACCTGGGGGCGGCCCGTCAGGAAGTCCAGTACCCAGTTGCACAGGGCGGGGTCGAGACCCAGTCTCGAGCTTGATGACGAGCTTGGAGGGTACTATGGTGTTAAATGCCGAGCTGTAGTTGATGAACAGCATTCTCACATAGGTATTCCTCTTGTCCAGATGGGTTAGGGCAGTGTGCAGTGTGGTTGAGATTGCATGACATCTACATGTAACATGGTAGATGTTATAGGTACATTTCATAGTTACATGCCATAGCTACATGTTACAAGTAGATGTCTTAGCTACATGTTATAGGTACATGTCATAGCTACATGACATAGCTACATGTCATAGCTACATGTTACAGGTAGATGTTGCAGGTAGATGTCATAGCTACATGCTATAGCCACATGTTACATGTAGATGTCATAGCTACATGTTATAGCTACATGTAATAGCTACATGTCAAAGCTACATATTACAGGTAGAGGTCATAGCTACATGTCATAGCTACATGTCATAGCTACACGTTATAGCTACATGTCATAGCTACATGTCATAGCTACATGTCATAGCTACATGTTACAGGTAGATGTCATAGCTACATGTCATAGCTACATGTCATAGCTACAAGCTACATGTAGATGTCATAGCTACATGTCATAGCTACATGTCATAGCTACACGTTATAGCTACATGTCATAGCTACATGTCATAGCTACATGTCATAGCTACACGTTATAGCTACATGTCATAGCTACATGTTACAGGTAGATGTCATAGCTACATATTATAGCTACATGTTACAGGTAGATGTCATAGCTACATGTCATAGCTACATGTTACAGGTAGATGTTATAGGTACATGTCATAGCTACATGTCATAGCTACATGTTATAGGTAGATGTCATAGCTACATGGCATAGCTACATGTCATAGCTACATGTCATAGCTACATGTTACAGATAGATGTCATAGCTACATGTCATAGCTACATGTTATAGGTAGATGTTATAGATACATGTCATAGCTACATGTCATAGCTACATGCTATAGGTACATGTCATAGCTACATGGCATAGCTACATGTCATAGCTACATGTGATGGTACACATAGGAAGCTATTCGGTAAAACAGCAAAAAATTATTCTCTAGAGTCTAGGCCATGGGCACTTTCACTCATTGACACACAGTCTCAGACATACACACGTACACACTCATAGACACACAGACCTTCCTAACAATCTCACATGCGTACCACACCGCTCGCGTCGCGTTTGCAAGCGGGTACATGTTTAATGTTTTTCATCTGTCCCCAAATTAATATAATTGATTCAGAGTTTGTTTTGATATTTCAACTTGCGTGTCCTGATGGCGTCTGGTGTGGGTCAACGCGCGCGTGCGGTTTGGTCAGCATGTCAGACATACACACGTACACACTCCTAGACACACCTTCACAACTATCTCTGACATAAACACATACTGTACACACTCAGACATTCACCTTCACACTCATATCCTTCCACATGACCCAGTTGTTACATAATGTGTCAAAGCAGTGACACTACAAACACTGAAGACATCTTTAGTGATGATGACACTGCTAACGGATAGCAGCATGCACTCAGTGTGTGTGTGTTTGTGTGTGTGTGTCAAAGAGAAAGAGAGAACACATATTCATATACAAGAGTGCACATACGTGTGTGTGTGTGTGCAAGTGCACCTGTGTGCCTTTGAACAGACCCAAAAACCACAATTATGTTCAGCAGCGCTCTGAGAATTGAACAGTCTACCAGGAATACTAGTCAACCTCTGGAGTGGAGAGTATTTGCATTTTTTATTGAACCTTTATTTAACTAGGCAAGTCAGAACAAAGTCTTATTTACAATGACGGCCTACACCGACAAAACCCGGACGACGCTGAGCCAATTGTGCACAGCCCTATGGGTCTCCCAATCACGACCGGTTGTGATACAGCTTGGATTCGAACCAGGGTATCTGTAGTGATACTCTAGCACTGAGATACAGTGCCTTAGACCGCTGTGCCACTCGGGAGCCCCGACTATCATGTATCCAGGTGTAAACTTCAATGAAGAACAGACCTTGGACCAGTTAACCTTTCCAATGTCCTTCCAAATGACCTTTTTAACTGGTACCGGTTCCCTTCAGACGAGTCCTGTGACACTTGTGGGTGTCATAGAGCAACTCACCTGTCCATCTCCTCAGTTGAATTCCGTGCTGTCACTGTCACTTGCCCACTCAAGATTAACATTTTTGTCATCTATCGCCCACAAGGTGCCCTTAGAGAGTTCCGAAATGATCACCTTGATAAGCTCATTTCTTCGTATTTGGCCATTTCAGCCTCCCGACTTCTGCCTTCGATTCATATCTTTCCAACTCTCTCTTTTCAACCCTTGCCTCATTTGAACTCACTCTTTCCCTGTCCCCTCCCACTCACAAGGCAGGCAATACACTTGACCTCATCTTTACTATAGGCTGTTTGCTTACCAATCTCACTGCAACCCCCTCCAGGTCTCTGATCACTACTTTGTTTCCTTTTCTGTCTCCCTCTCCTCCAACCCTAGACACTCAGCCTCTACCCAGATGGTCATGCGCCATCTCAACCTTCGCTCTCTCCCACTACTCTCTCCTCTTCTATCATCTCTGCTAAATCCTTCTCCCTTCTGTATTCTGATTCTGCCTCTTCAACCATACTCGCCTCCCTTTCCGCATTCTAGGACTCGCCCTGTCCCCCTGTCCTCCCTGCCAGCCCGGCCCTCCCCAATAGCTCCTTGGCTGAGTGACTCATTGCGAGCATCTGTGGGCAGGAAAAGGAAAAGTAAACTTCTGGAGGATCTATCATCTTTCCACTCCGTCCATTCTACCTTCTCTTCCTCCGTATCTGCTGCTAAAGCCACATTCTAGCACTCAGCATTTCAAGCTTCTGCCTCTAACCCTAGGAAACCCTCTTCTCCACCTTCTCCTCCCTCCTTAACCCCCCTGCTGTGTTCCAGTCCAATCAGAGTGATTTACAAGTTTTCTCTTTGAAAAATGTAGTTCATTTAATCTGATTGTCATAAGGTTCCATGACTTTGTCCAAACAGGGCATCTGAACACACAAAATACATTTGGATGACTTTCATTACATTTTGGGTGTTTCAATTAACTTTTGTACACCTATGGTGTTCCTGGCCAAAAATGACCGGTCATTAGAAATTAATGGGTGAGACTACAATTAGTGTATAAAATTGAGTTCAGGCACATGCCCATTCATCAGATGGACACACTTCCTCTCCCAGACTCCCACATGCATGTGTGTTTGAGCACACACCTCACTTGCCTTCTTGGCTTCCATGCCAACCGTCATGGGAACCTTTCCCCAGTAGAGTCTGTCCCCCCACGGGAACCACACCTGTTGGCGTTCTCACAAACAATCGCAACATTGTTTCAATAATATATAGAACCTTTCTCGCAGCTCTGGTATATAAAGCTTTTTTGAGGCCTTGCTCACAATTCTGTGGCACCACAATGACCGAAAAACATACTGTATGTGAGGCTCTTGATCATCTCTTTGATCGTGACACTGGTGAGGAGGAGAAAGTCCTTGTTAAACTTTGACACAAAGTAGTCTGTGATAAATAGCACACTATGTTTAATCTGAGTGTTTGTTACAGTCAAAATAATCCATACAAAAACAAGTTGTATGAGCTCAGGTCAATGAGGCTGTCATGACGTGGCACGTTCTGGGTATAGATCGTGGCATCCCCCTCACTCTCTCTCTCCTACACCCAGGTTCTGTTATCTCAGATCGTGGCATCCCCCTCACTCTCTCTCTCCTACACCCAGGTTCTGTTATCTCAGATCGTGGCATCCCCCTCACTCTCTCTCTCCTACACCCAGGTTCTGTTATCTCAGATCGTGGCATCCCCCTCACTCTCTCTCTCCTACACCCAGGTTCCTCAGATCGTGAATTCCTGGCGGAGACTCTCCCTCTGGACATGCAGAAAGAGACACATAGAGAGAACAAAGGATTTCACATGGCGAACTCCTAAATCCCCAAAATGGGGATTTGATACAAAAGGTCCACTTGTGAGAAGGTGGGAATGGTTCGTGGACATTTAAGGGACGGGTATGAGAAGTGTGTTTCATTTGGTGACCTCAGAGAGGACTGGAAACACACATAACTAGATCTCTGAATATGTAAATTTCTCAATTATGGGGTTTGCATCCAATTCTTGAATAAAATGAATGAATAAAGATGAAATGATTTGTGAAATGATGTAAGGTGATGTTAAACCTTTAATGAAAGATAATAGTATTCCCTTTAAAGTTTAACCAAGTCATTGGCCCGCCTTCATGAGCACAGACATGATCTGGTATCAAGGAACAGCCCTTTTCTACTATTACGAATAAAAACCCCTCCTGAGGAAATCCTCTTCAGACCACGCGTACCTCGATGGACACAGAGGGGGCACAGGTTGAGTTTAGACCACAAAAACCTCCGTTTAAGCTAAGGTTGCAATGGTTGCAGTGGAGCATTGGATACACGGCGGGAAATGGTTCAATTCTGAGACTATCGATCCCTACAGAATAAGAGCAAATCTTAGATACTAATTACTAGTCTGCAGCTAGAAATTTTGTCAACCTGGGATGCGAAGACCGACAACAGCCAAAACATCTATTCAATAAGAACATTGCTGAATGGTACTCAGAAGTATCCATCCTAACCATGAAAGACTGATCTTCAGGGAAGCAGAGTGAGAGAGAGACGATGATGATGAACTGACTCTCCAACAGACAGATGGCCGATTCCAACAGAGATCAAGATGACACACTGAGCGGAAATATATATATATATTGATTGCAGTTATTCTGTGGAAAGGTTTAGCATTTCAATTAATATAATGATCTACTGTGTAGTGATTCCTTTATTGCCTTTCCCGCTCTTCTCAGTCCACACCCACTTCCCTTTGTCCACCAAGCCGTCCTATCGGCTCAGCCCACTAGGGAACCTCCCCTATCATTTCCTTGTAACCATATCTACTGTTTGTTTGTTTAAGCATTTCTGTGATTATTTAGTTAGTCAGTAAATAAATTATTAAGACAATTGGTGTATGGATGATCTATAGTATAGGCTGAGTTTGTGCAGATAAACAACAATTTACGACGTTTGGAATGAGACTAACGTGAGGTAAAGAATAATTAATTAATTAGAAGACTAATTGATCAGATATTAAAATATCTGAAGAGTTATATTAGGAAAATTATAACTTTGTAATCTGAAGATTTTCCTTGGTGCCCCGAAATCGTAGTTAATTACATTTACATGATTAGTTTAATTACGTAATAATAATTACAGAGAATTGATTTGATAAAATAACAGTCTTTACTTTAATTTAATGATGCCAAAGACACGACGAGACCTTCAGGCCATAAATTGCAAATAGAAGTTCAAAACTTGTAATGTTCACAAGAACTTAAGTTGATAAAAAGATCTAACACAACATTAGGTGATAATATATGGATTATTATGGATTTAGAACCAGCTATAATAGGGCGGTCATTTTGGACCGGGAACACAGAATTAGTTCACATGAAACGAACACAACAGGAGGGTTAATCCACCACCCCCTCCAAACTCACTCTCTGTGGACAACATTGTCAACCACTTTGAAAAGAAGGTTGGTGACACCTGCTCCTCATTCAGTCGGCCTATTGAGTCCACTGATTCAAACTCTCACAGAACTACCCTATATCTTGACCTCTTTCTCCCCTCTCTCTCCAGATGAAATCCGGCGATAAGTGAGGTCCGGTCGCCTCAGACAACATGATCCATCTACACCTCACCTCCTTCAGAGCATCTCTGGAGATTCGTCTCCTGCTGCAACCTATTCAGAATTCTGCAGCCAGCCTGGTGTTCAACCTTCCCAAAGCCTCCCATGTCACCCAGCTCCTCCTTACACTCCCCTGGCTTCCTGTTGAACACTAGAGCCAAACTAAGAGAAGCTGCCCTTCCAAAGGACAGATCAAAACAACACATTGTCTCTGTATCTGCTGTACCAGAGGAATGTTTCACTGCTGGTTCATTTTGTTTCCCTGTCAGTCATTTACTCATTGGATATTAAAGTGTATTTTAGTACTTTGTTCATTAGTCCTCTGAGTGGTTTTATTCTATTAGCAGGGATGAGGTGGAAGGTGAGCAGGACAGAGCTGGTTGGTGCTACTCTTTCTATCAGTAGGAGTCACGACAAAAGCCAAGCATGCAACACACATAAACGCACGCACACACACACACACACACACACACACACACACACACACACACACACACACACACACACACACACACACACGCACACGCACACGCACACGCACACGCACACACACAACAATGGCACATGTAGGCGTGCGGCTTATCCCAAGGAAGAGGGGGAGGATGGCAGACAAACACTCTCAATCTGGTTATAAGGAGATCGGTGCTTAGGCTTTCCATGAATGAGTGAGAAAATAAGGGATCAGGACAATGAAAGACAGAATAAGGGAGCAGGACATTGAAAGACAGAATAAGGGATCAGGACATTGAAAGACAGAATAAGGGATCAGGACATTGAAAGACAGAATAAGGGATCAGGACATTGAAAGACAGAATAAGGGATCAGGACATTGAAAGACAGAATAAGGGATCAGGACATTGAAAGACAGAATAAGGGATCAGGACAATGAAAGACAGAATAAGGGATCAGGACATTGAAAGACAGAATAAGGGATCAGGACATTGAAAGACAGAATAAGGGATCAGGACATTGAAAGACAGAATAAGGGATCAGGACATTGAAAGACAGAATAAGGGATCAGGACATTGAAAGACAGAATAAGGGATCAGGACATTGAAAGACAGAATAAGGGATCAGGACATTGAAAGACAGAATAAGGGATCAGGACAATGAAAGACAGAATAAGGGATCAGGACATTGAAAGACAGAATAAGGGATCAGGACAATGAAAGATAGAATAAGGGATCAGGACAATGAAAGACAGAATAAAGGATCAGGACAATGAAAGACAGAATAAGGGATCAGGACAATGAAAGACAGAATAAGGGGGCAGGACAATGAAAGACAGAATAAGGGATCAGGACAATGAAAGACAGAATAAAGGATCAGGACAATGAAAGACAGAGTAAGGGAGCCAAAAACAGTCTAAATAAATAAATCGGATTTAACCATTCAGATACAAGTCCAGGAATCATATTTGTATATGATTTCGAACCACCTATGGATGTGGTTTGCATATGACTCCAAAATATCAGATTGAAATTTGCTTTCTGGCTGTTCAGACTGCAGGAAATAGTTCAGACCGAAATCGGATATGAGAAAAAAATGGATTTTTTAAGTCAATTCAAACTGCCTATGTGAACAATGCTACAATTGTCCATTAATTTCCTTTGAGGAGCCCCACGGGCTCCCAGTGACAATACACTTCCTCAATAAATATGAGATTCATAACATTAATGTCTAATCGTCAACTTTGTCTCGATGGTGGTGTCGTTATGATGTTGGTGTCGTTACTGTATACTCTCTCTCTAACATCTTGTGCAGGAGTGCTTCAGTGCAACCTCCGGCCCCTGGTCCCTGGCCAGGCTAATTGCTAACTCCTAAGCCTCTTTAGAGGGATTAGCTATCTTCCTGGTGTGCTAGCTAGCCCAGAGCAAAGGATCACTGGTTGCCGTGAGATCCTGAGATAGCCTATGCAGACTTTGGAAACCTATTCTTCATGCTGGCACCAAATGATCTGTGACAATAACTAATTTTGATTCTACCTATAGTGAACAAAAATATAAACACAACATGTCAAGTGTTGGTCCCATGTTTCATGAGCTGAAATAAAACCCACATCCCACAAAAAGCTTATTTCTCTCAAATTGTGTGCACAAATTTGTTTACATCCCTGCTAGTGAGCATTTCTCCTTTGCCAAGATAATTCATCCACCTGACAGGTGTGGCATATCAAGAAGATGATTAAACAGCAGGATCAGGTGCACCTTATGCTAGGGGCAACAAAAGGCCACTAAAATGTAAAGTTTTGTCACACAACACAATGCCACAGATGTGTTTGACGGAGCGTGCAATTGGCATGCTAACTGCAGGAATGTACACCAGAGCTGTTGCCAGAGAAATACATTTTAATTTCTCTACCATAAGCCGCCTCCAACGTCGTTTTAGAGAATTTGGCAGTACATCCAACCGGCATCACAACCGCAGACCACATGTAACCACGCCAGCCCGGGACCTGAGACAGCTGATGAAACTGTGGGTTTGCACAACCGAATAATTTTTTGACAACCTGTCAGAAACCATCTCATGGAAGCTCCTCTGCATGCTTGTCGTCCACACCAGAGTCTTGACCTGACTGCAGTTTGAGGTCGTAACCGACTTCGGTGGACAAATACAAACCCTCGATGCTCAAATGCACGTTGGAAAAGTATGCTCTTCCGTGAAGAGTATGCTCTTCACGGATGAATCCCGGTTGAGAGATTCAAGTTCCTTGGCGTCCACATCACCAACAAACTAACATGGTCCAAGCATTCCAAGACAGTTGTGAAGAGGGCATGACAAAACCAACCTATTCCCCCTCAGGAGACTGAAAAGATTTGGCATGCGTCCTCAGACCCTCAAAAGGTTTTACAGCTGCACCATCGAGAGCATCCTGACGGGTTGCATCACTGCCTGGTATAGCAACTGCTCTGCCTCCGACCGCAAGACACTACAGTACGGTAGTGTAAACGGCCCAGTACATCACCAGGGCCAAGCTTCCTGCCATTCAGGAACTTTATACCAGGCGGTGTCAGAGGAAGGCCCTAAAAATTGTCAAAGACTCCAGCCATCCCAGTCATAGACTGTTCTCTCTGCTACCATATGGCAAGTGGTACCGGAGCACCAAGTCTAGTACCAAGAGGCTCCTAAATAACCTCTACCCCCAGGCCTAAGACTCCTGAAAAGCTCATTTGCATTGACCCCCCTCCCCTGTAACACAGCTGCTACACTCTGATTTTATCACTTTAATAACTCTACCTACATGTAAATATTACCTGAATTAAACTGCTTCCTCAGCCAAAACAGTCAACTTTGGCTCTGTCTCCTTGTCATAAAAACATATACCCTCACAACAGACAACTACTGTGCATGTACACTAGTGCAAGAGAATAGATCTAATAGAATAGACTCACCCCTTTACCACTCAAACTATGGGTCCAGAGATGGAAGTATGTCCCAAACTATGGGTCCAGAGATGGAGGTATGTCCCAAACTATGGGTCCAGAGATGGAGGTATGTCCCAAACTATGGGTCCAGCGATGGAGATATGTCCCAAACTATGGGTCCAGAGATGGAGGTATGTCCCAAACTATGGGTCCAGCGATGGAAGTATGTCCCAAACTATGGGTCCCGAGATGAGGTATGTCCCAAACTATGGGTCCAGCGATGGAGGTATGTCCCAAACTATGCGTCCAGAGATGGAAGTATGTCCCAAACTATGGGTCCAGCGATGGAGGTATGTCCCAAACTATGGGTCCCGAGATGGAGGTATGTCCCAAACTATGGGTCCAGAGATGGAGGTATGTCCCAAACTATGGGTCCCGAGATGGAGGTATGTCCCAAACTATGGGTCCAGAGATGGAGGTATGTCCCAAACTATGGGTCCAGCGATGGAGGTATGTCCCAAACTATGGGTCCAGCGATGGAGGTATGTCCCAAACTATGGGTCCAGCGATGGAGGTATGTCCCAAACTATGGGTCCAGCGATGACTGTAGCATGTCTCTAAAGTTCTGTACAATTAACCTACACTCTAGTTGCCAATACTGTTGCCCATACCCTGACATAGAGTGGCTATATTCTATACCTACACCATACATCCAAGCTGTTGCATGGAACAGCTCTATACCAAACCCCCAGCAGTGTCCAGCAGCCCTAACAGGTGAAGTCATTCTGACTCTAGCCTAAACTCTAGCTGTCCATAGACACAGCATAAAGCAAACTAAAGTCTACGATCTTGGAGTGTGTGTGTGAGTTGTGTTTAAAGTGGAGTGTGTGTGTGTAATGTTTCAAGCAGTGTGTGTGTGTAATGTTTCAAGCAGTGTGTGTGAGTAGTGTTAAAAGCAGAGTGTGTGTGAGTAGTGTTTAAAGTGGAGTGTGTGTGTGTGTAATGTTTCAAGCAGTGTGTGTGTGAGTCGTGTTAAAAGCAGAGTGTGTGTGTGAGTAGTGTTTAAAGTGGAGTGTGTGTGTGTAATGTTTCAAGCAGTGTGTGTGTGAGCTTCTGCAGGCTAAAGTCAGTCATGCTGTGGAGAGCTGTTGGACAGAGTGGCAGCTTCCCTTCTGCTCTGTCAGACGGAAAAGTGGAGCAGCCGTCACCCATCCCCCTCCCCCTCCCTCTCTCATCCCTTGCTCTGATACCCCCACCCTCTGAATAGCACGTCCGCTGGATGCCTGCCAGAGGGAGGAAGAGGAGGAGTAAGAACAGGAGGAGTAAATGGAGATCTATTTCCACTTCAGGTAGATATCGCCAATAGGGGGCTTAATGTAAGGGGGTGTGACCACGCTTACTTACTTACTGACAGACAGACAGACAGACAGACAGACCGACCGAAAGAGACGCACACACAATCTCTTGAATTCTGCAGCAAAGCCTTTGGAACTCACCAAAATAATTGCTAAAATTCCAAAACAAGTTTTAGACTGTGGTCTTGGTTTGTTTCTGGCACAAATTTCCATCAAAACACCCTCCACTGGACTAGATTGACTAGGGTTAGGGAAAAAGGTCAATGCTTGGTCTATAATGATGTTATTTACTCATCAACAACCTTCTCTATACAAGGGAAATAAATGGACTCATAATAACATTATAGTGATTACTCTGATCATTGTCAGTGGTTCATTTGTACACCGTGTCTAATGCTATTGTTGTGTTTGGGTCAATGAGCAACATGACAACATTCTTAATCTCCCCTGTGTTAAATATCCTCCTTAACCTGTCTGACATTTAGATAGATTTCTACAAGAATCAAATTAAAAACACACCAAAAATATTTTCAGAATGGCTTAGTTCTGAGCCTTTACATTTGCTTAAGTTATATGTTGATCATTTGATATGTTAACCCTTTATGTGGGCACAGAGAGGTTGCCTGAGCTAGGTTAATCTGAGGAAGTGAAACATGACTGCCTGAGCAATGATGCACCGTGGTTGGTCAGTTCAGGTTGACCAAGGATTGGCCAGATATCACCTGGCTTACAGAATGATGCAGATACTCACTGTTATACAGCTACTCCATGTCTTTTGGCTGGAAGCATAACCTGCAGCACACTGTGATATAACATCTACATACCACAAGAAGATTAAAGGTGTTCATGTGTGTGTTTTGTTTTATGTTTGTGTGTGAGCGTGTGTACGTGTGTGTACGTGCATGTGTGTGTATATTTGCGTGTGTGGGCGTGTGCATAAGGGTGTGTATGTGTGTGTCCCAGCCAAGTCACCTGCGATACAAGTCAGTGTGTGACGTTCATCCACATCTGAGGATGTTAGGAGAAACGTGGAAACTGGCCACTAGGGGAAACAGTGAGCGCTGTTATCTTCAAGTAGGTTTTGCTTTTGCTAGGGTGCTGTGGATGGGGATGGTGGGTGGGAACAATGCAGGAGTGGCTTTGGGACAAGTCTCTGAATGTCCTTGAGTGGCCCAGCCAGAGCCCGGACTTGAACCCAATCGAACATCTCTGGAGAGACCTGGAAATAGCTGTGAAGCAACGCTCTCCATCCACCCTGACAGATCTTGAGAGAATGGGAAACTCACCAAATACAGGTGTGCCAAGCTTGTAGTGTCATACCAAAGACTCGGGGCTGTAATCGCTGCCAATGGTGCTTCAACTAAATACTGTTTAAACGGTCTGAATACTTACGTAAATGTGATATTTCCGTTTTTTATTTGTTATAAATGTGCAAACATTTCTAAAAACCTGTTTTTGCTTTGTCAATATGGGGTAATGTGTGTAGATTGATGAGGGGGAAAAAACAATGTAATCAATTTTATAATAAGGCTGTAACAAAACAACATTTGGAATTGTGTATTTGATTTTGAGTATTATTGTGTGTGTATGTGTGTGTGTGTGTGTGTGTGTGTGTGTGTGTGTGTGTGTGTGTCAACAGGGGTTCAAGCCTCCAGATCAGGACAGTGTTCTGGGTCAGGGGCGAGAGAGATGCTGGAGGCAAGGTCAGGGACCAATGTCAGAGAGAAGCAGAAAATACATCATCCCTAAGCAGAGAGAGGCTTCAGAGACATAACCCAGCCAGAGAGGAGAGAGAGAGAGAGAGAGGCTTCAGAGACCTAACCCAGCCAGAAGAGAGAGAGAGAGAGAGAGAGACATGACCCAGCCAGCAGAGAGAGAGGACGAGAGAGGACACTGGACCCAGCCAGAGAGAGAGAAGAGATGAGAGAGATGACCCAGCCAGAGAGAGAGAGAGAGCTTCAGAGAACATACCCATCCATAGCGAAGATAGAGAGAGAGTAGAGACATAACCGCAGCCATAGAGAGATAGAGATAGAGAGAGAGAGAGAGACAAAATGACCCACAAGAGAGAGAGAGAAGAGGGCTTCAGAGAGACATAACCAAAAAACCCGAGCCATAGAGCAGAGAGAGAGAAGAGAGAGAGACATACCGCAGCCATAGAGAGAGATAGTAGATAGAGAGAGAGAGGAGAGAGAGAGATAGAGAGAGACATGACCACAGCCAGAGGAGATAAGAGAGAGAGCTTCAGAGACATAAACCAACCCAGCCATATAGGAGAGAGAGAGATAGGAAGAGAAAGAGAGAGAGAGAGAGAGG
>NC_034187.2:75933452-75943452 GCF_002021735.2 Oncorhynchus kisutch
GAGAGAGAGAGAGAGAGAGAGAGAGATAGACATGACCCAGCAGAGAGAGAGAGAGAGAGAGAGGAGAGAGAGAGATGACCCCAGCCAAGAGAGAGAGAGAGAGAGAGAGAGAGAGAGAGAACTGACCCAGCCATGAGAGAGAGAGAGAGAGAGCAGATAGATCACCACTCTATGACCTGCCCTCACACAGCATAGGAGCCCAGACCAATCAGCCAGCTTTCACCATCCCTGCCTGCTGCACCCCACCTCCCCAACCCACAGAACAGCCTCCCACTGACATCGGAACCGGCACAGACCAGCCACACCCCAGCTCCAACACCCACCAGCCCCCCCTCTGCCCCCTCCAGTCCAGAAGAAACACTGGCTGACATCGTCCTGTTGATGGACTCAAATGGGAACTTTGTTCAGGAGAATAAACTTTTCCCTCGACACAAAAGGAGAAAGGTGTGGTGCCCAACAACACAGAGTGCCATGGAGCTGCTTGATGAGGCCCATCTCGGGTCGCCAAGCCACATAATCATACATACCGGAAGCAACGACCTGCGTGCTCAGCAGGAGAGGGTGGCGACTTCACTACGGGGATTGATTGAGAAGGCCTCCGCAATCTTCCCCAACTCAAGAATCGTGGTGTCAACCCTTCTACAGAGGAAGGACTTCCACCCTGCCACAATCCAAAGAAAAAACGCCAGCCTATCCCAGGACTGTGCCCTGCGACCCAATGTCCACCTGGCCCACCATTCCACCCTCGATCTGGACTGTCTCTATGACCATGTTCACTTGTACAGGGAGACAGTCCCCATTCTTGCCAAGACTCTCAAGGACGTCGCTTTAAACCGCAGTCCGACCTCTCCACCCAGGAACAGCGGAGCAATCTCCACCCCGCCAAGATCACAGAGACAACATCCTGGACCAGCACCCTGGAAACCCCCAGCCACGACCACAGCACCACCAACCTCAATCTCCACCATGCCAAGATCACAGAGACAACACCCTGGACCAGCACCCTGGAAACCCGAAGCCACGACCACAGCACCACCAACCTCAAGGCCCACCACAGCCAGCGCAGCACAGACCACCCCAGACCAGCTTCAGAGCCACCCAGACGAGGCCTCCCACCCCCTGCCCCCCACCGCAGACCCACACTTGGCGGAGCCACAGTCCAGCAGGCAGAGCTACGCACAGGCTGTGAGAGGAGCAACTGGCCCAGCCCCCACCAACCAAATGAGTGACACTAAACAAATGCTGAGTCTACTATGCTCACATGTGATAGGCCGAGGGTCATGGTAAGATGAGCACAATAACTCCACCATCCACACACTACACCCACCCAAGTGGCATGACACAAATTATAACTTAAATGATAAACAAATCACATTTGCATATTAAGAGTTTACTTTATTTGAAAAATCATATTTTAATAGTTCATGCTGGAATTTGCAAGGATTGAAGTCCTCTGCTTTTGGACTAAAGAGCAGAAACTCAGACTTCCTGAAAGAAATTGATGATGTTGATATTGTAGTAGTACAGGAAACATGGTGCAGAGGTGATGTTTCCACTGGCTGTCCACTAGGTTATAGGGAGATAATCATACCATCCACTACATTAAAAGGAATCAAACAGGGCAGAGACTCAGGGGGAATGCTAATATGGTATAAATCTGAACTAATTCATTCAATCGAATTGATCAAAACAGGAGAATTCTTTATACAGATAAAAACGTCTTCCTCTGTGCCACATACATTCCCCCCTCAGAGTCACCCTACTTCAATGAAGAGAGTTTCTCCATTCTAGAGGGGGAAATTAGTCACTTTCAGGCCCAAGACAACGTACTGGTCTGTGGAGACCTGAATGCTAGAACAGCAG
This sequence comes from Oncorhynchus kisutch, assembly GCF_002021735.2. Classification (NCBI taxonomy): domain Eukaryota; kingdom Metazoa; phylum Chordata; class Actinopteri; order Salmoniformes; family Salmonidae; genus Oncorhynchus; species Oncorhynchus kisutch. The sequence goes on from NC_034187.2 coordinate 75,935,316, forward strand.
AAGAACAAGACACTATTAACAGTAATGGGGATAAACATCTACCAGGAAGCAACAACCTTTCCCTCTCCACATACCCCCACAGAAACAACTATGACAAAGTGAAAAACTAAAACGGAGTACAGCTCGTGAAGCTCTGTCGAACCCTGGGTCTGTACATAGTCAATGGTAGGCTGAGAGGGGACTCTTTTGGCAGGTACACCTACAGCTCATCCCTTGGCAGCAGCACTGTAGACTACTTCCTCACCGACCTAAACCCAGAATCTCTCAGAGCCTTCACAGTCAGCCCACTGACACCTCTCTCAGAGCCTTCACAGTCAGTCCACTAACACCTCTCTCAGACCAACCCAGAGTCTCTCAGAGCCTTCACAGTCAGCCCACTAACACCTCTCTCAGAGCCTTCACAGTCAGCCCACTAACACCTCTCTCAGAGCCTTCACAGTCAGCCCAATAACACCTCTCTCAGACCAACCCAGAGTCTCTCAGAGCCTTCACAGTCAGCCCACTAACACCTCTCTCAGACCAACCCAGAGTCTCTCAGAGCCTTCACAGTCAGCCCACTAACACCTCTCTCAGACCAACCCAGAGTCTCTCAGAGCCTTCACAGTCAGCCCACTAACACCTCTCTCAGACCACAGTAAAATCACAGTGTATCTGAGAAGAGCAGAATCCAACCATGAAGCATCACGGCCCAATAAATTACATGGTACTAAACAGGCCTATAGATGGAGTGCAAACAGTACAGACATCTACCAAAAAGTAATTAGTAGACAAAAAATACAACTCTCCTGGACAACTTTTTAGCCTTAACATTCTCCTACAGCAATGAAGGTGTACATTTGGCTGTTTGGAACATAAACTTTATATTTGACAAATTAGTCTCCTAAGAAAGTTATTGAGAAATATATCTAATCAAAAACACAGAGAACCAGAAAACAAAAATACACACCTTCAATATGGGGAAACACTGAAGCAATACAAACACACCCTATATGGGGAAACACTGAAGCAATACAAACACACCCTATATGGGGAAACACTGAAGCAATACAAACACACCCTATATGGGGAAACACTGAAGCAATACAAACGCACCCTATATGGGGAAACACTGAAGCAATACAAACACACCCTATATGGGGAAACACTGAAGCAATACAAACACACCCTATATGGGGAAACACTGAAGCAATACAAACACACCCTATATGGGGAAACACTGAAGCAATACAAACACACCCTAAGAACAGAGGAACAGCACATTAGAAATCAGCTGGATGGAATTGAGAAATCCATAGAATCAAACCACTTCTGGGAGAATTGGAATAAATTAAACAAACCTCATCATGAGGAATTGGCTAACCAAAATGGGGATATGTGGAGAAATCACTTTGCAAACCTCTACAGCAATATAACAAAGAGCCCAGAACAAAAAGATATACAAGAAAAATTACAAATCCTTGAATCAGCAGTCAAGACTATCAGAATCCTGTGGATACCCAATTACAGAAGAAGAACTATGCACTCTCCAACCCAAAAAGGCCTGTGGTGCTGATGGTATTTTAAATGTAATGATCAAATATACAGACCACAAATTCAAATTGGCTATACTCAAACTCTTCAACATTATCCTCACTGCATGTACTGTATGTTCCGCGATATTTGGAACCAGGGATTGATCACACCAATCTATAAAAATGGAGACAAATTTAACCAAAATAATTACAGAAGAATTTGCGTTAACAGCAACTTGGGGAAAATTCTCTGCAGTATTATAAACAGCAGACTACATCATTTCCTTGATGAACACAACGTCCTGAGCAGAAGCCAGATTGGATGTATAAAAAATGATCGTACAACAGACCACATTTACACCCTCCACACTCTAATTGATAAACAAGTAAACCAAAACAAAGGCAAAATCTACTCGTGTTTTGTAGATTTCAAGAAAGCATTTGATTCAATTTGGCACAAAGGTATTTTTTTATAAACAAATAGAAAGTGATATTGGAGGGAAAACATATGATTTTATAAAATCAATGTACACTAAAAACAAATGTGCGGTTAAAATTGGCAACAAGCAAACAGACTTCTTCTCTCAGAGACGTGGAGTGAAACAGGGCTGCCCAATAAGTCCAACACTATTTAACATCTACATTAATGATTTGGCAAAAAAAATTGCACCTGGTATCACCCTACACAACACTGTGTACACAGATGACCTGGTGCTGCTGTCTCCCACTAACGAGGGGTTACAGCAGCTCCTAGATCATCTTCACAGGTTCTGTCAGACCTGGGCTCTGACCGTTAACCTAAAAAAACAAATAAATAATGATATTCCAAAAAAGGTCCGGAAATAAGGATGACAAATATAAATTATATTTGGACACAGTTCTATTAGAACACACCAAAAACGACACATATCTAGGACTAAATATCAGCAACACAGGTAGCTTTCACATGGCTGTGAATGAGCTGAGAGACAAAGCAAGAAGAGCATTCTATGCCATTAAAAGGAACATCAACATCGAAATTATTAGAATCTGGCTCAACATTTTTCAATCAGTTATAGAACCAATTGCTCTATATGGCAGTGAAGTATGGGGTCCAATCTCTAATAATGAATTTTCCAAATGGGACAAACATCCAATCCAAATGCAGAGTTTTGCAAGACTGTATTGCAAGTGCAAACAAAAACTCAAAATAACGCATGTAGAGCAGAATTGGGCCAATACCCCCTCCTCATTCCAATAGAAAAAAGACCCATCAAATTTTACAACCATCTAGAAACAAGTGACCCCAAAACATTCCATCACACAGCTCTACAATGTCAAGAGATGAAACAAGAGAAGAGTCCCCTCAGCCAGCTGGTTCTGAGGCTCAGTTCACCAACCCAAACCAACCCCATAGAGCCTCAGGACAGCACTCAGCCAGCTGGTTCTGAGGCTCAGTTCACCAACCCAAACCAACCCCATAGAGCCTCAGGACAGCACTCAGCCAGCTGGTTCTGAGGCTCAGTTCACCAACCCAAACCAACCCCATAGAGCCTCAGGACAGCACTCAGACAGCTGGTTCTGAGGCTCAGTTCACCAACCCAAACCAACCCCATAGAGCCTCAGAACAGCACTCAGACAGCTGGTTCTGAGGCTCAGTTCACCAACCCAAACCAACCCCATAGAGCCTCAGGACAGCACTCAGACAGCTGGTTCTGAGGCTCAGTTCACCAACCCAAACCAACCCCATAGAGCCTCAGAACAGCACTCAGACAGCTGGTTCTGAGGCTCAGTTCACCAACTCAAACCAACCCCATAGAGCCTCAGGACAGCACTCAGAAAATCTGGCCCAACCAAATCATCACAAAACAAAAATAAAAATATAATCACCTATTGGAAAGATGCCACAAAAAAATCAAAGGAAACTTCAATGCTATTTAGCTCTAAACAGACAGTACATGGTGGCAGACTATCTGACCACTGTAACTGATAGAAAACGGAGGAAAAGATTGACTAGGTATAGACTCAGTGACCACAGTCTGGCTGTAGAGACCGGTCGTCACAGACAAACCTGGCTGCCCAGAGAGGACAGGCTGTGCTCACTCTGCTCCAGGGGAGAGGTAGAGACAGAACTGCATTTCCTATTACACTGTGACAAATACTCAGACCGAAGAGAATATTTCTTTCCCAAAATTATAATTTAATACAAATAATTTGAACCTATAAAAGATGAAGAAAAAATAAAATATTTATTGGGAGAAAAGCAAAGATGTGCAGTTTTGGCAGGCAAATATGTGTCCTCCTGCCACAACCTGAGGGACAGCCAGTGAAAAGTGCAAAGTAATGTCGACAATATTTCCCATCTTGTTTTGTTTTGTCTTTCATACCATGTCATGTGTCTTCTCAGTCATGTTGACACTGGTCCACTACCATTGCTTTAAATGGAAATCCCATGTCCACTGCGACTATTATTATTGCTGTTGGTCCCACCATTTATTTATATATAAATATATATATATATATATTTCATGTATAAACATATATTTTTATTTTTCGATATGTATGCTTTGACAATGTAAGTAATAATGAACTTGCCATGTCAATAAAGTCAATTGAATTGAATTGAGAGAGAGAGAGAGAGAGAGAGAGAGGGACATGACCCAGTCAGAGAGAATGGGAGAGAGAGACATGACCCAGCCAGAGAGAAAGAGAGAGAGAGAGAGAGAGGGACATGACACAGCCATAGAGAGAGAGAGAGAGGGACATGACCCAGCCAGAGAGAGAGAGAGAGGGACATGACCCAGACAGAGAGAACGAGAGAGAGAGGAGGGACATGAGAAACATGACCCAGCCAGAGAGAGAGAGAAAGTGAGAGACATGACCCAGCCAGCCAGAGGTGAGCGAGAGAGAGAGAGGGACAGACATGACCCAGCCAGAGAGAGAGAGAGAGAGAGAGAGAGAGAGAGAGAGAGACAGGCTCAGCCAGAGAGAGAGAGTGAGAGAGAGAGACATGACCCTGCAGAGAGACAGAGAGAGAGATAGAGAGACAGGCTCAGCCAGAGAGAGAGAGTGAGAGAGAGAGACATGACCCTGCCAGAGAGACAGAGAGAGAGATAGAGAGAGAGGGACATGAACCAGCCAGAGAGAGAGAGATAGTGAGAGAGAGAGAGACATGACCCAGCCAGGGAGACAGAGAGAGAGAGAGAGAGAGAGAGAGAGAGAGATAAAGAGAGAGAGAACCATCATCTACAGAGAGATGAACCTGGAGAAGAGATCATTACTTGACCCAATGGAAAGAATTTACAAAACAAACAGCAAGCTAGAATGCTATTTAGCCCTAAACAGAGAATGCAGAGTAGCAGAATACCTGACCACTTCAAGTGAGGAAAAGTAGCTAACTGCTCTCTCAAGTCTCTTCATTGAGCAGTGCAGCCCAAGTAGAGTCGTTGCTATGGATACATAATACACATTTCAGTTGAAAGCATTCAGTGGTACAACTGGCTAGGTATCCCTTTTCCCTGTCCTTTCCCTTCCCCTCCATGAACAGAGCTCATTCAGAGTGAGCAGCGCTCAGGGAACGAGTGACAGACAGAGCAGCAGATAATGGATTTACTGACAGAGGTAGTTATTTCTGATTTCATGTGTCGAGTAGGGTCGGGCCTTACATTTGGAAGTAGCAATTGGGTCCGGTTAGGGTAGGGGTAGGTTGTATGGTAGGGGTAGGGTAGGGTAGGGTCAGGGTAGGATAGGGTTGGATAGGGGTAGGGTAGGGGTTGTGTAGTGTAGGGTGGGGTAGGGTTGGGTAGGGGTAGGGTTGGGTTGGGGTGGGGGTAGGGGTAGGGGTAGGGGTAGGGGTTGGTAGAGTAGGGGTTGGGTAGGGGTAGGGGAAGGGGAAGGGGGAGGGGTAGGGGTGGGTAAAGTAGAGTAGGGGTAGGGGTAAGGGTAGGGGTGGGGTAGGGGTAGGGTAGGGATAGGGTAGGGTGTGGTATAGTAGGATTATAGTAGGATTAGGGGTAGCAATAGGGCAGGGCATGGTAGGGTAGAGTAGGGGCAGGGGTAGGGTTAGGGTTAGGGGTAGGGGTAGGGTAGATTAGGGTATGGTAGAGTAGAGTAGGGTAGGGGTAGGGGTAGGGTGGGGTAAGGTAGGGTGTGTGTGTGAACCCATTAGAGACCTCACTCCACCTGAACCCATTAGAGACCTCACTCCACCTGAAACCAGGTAGAGACCTCACTTCACCTGAACCCATTAGAGATCTCACTCCACCTGATCCCAGGTAGAGACCTCACTCCACCTGAACCCATTAGAGACCTCACTCCACTCGAAACCAGGTAGAGACCTCACTCCACCTGAACCCATTAGAGACCTCACTCCACCTGAACCCAGGTAGAGATCTCACTCCACCTGAGAGAGAAAGAGAGTGATAGACAGGGAGTGAGAGAGAGCAGAGAGAGAGTGAGAGAGCAGAGAGAGAGCAGAGAGAGAGAGCAGAGAGAGAGAGAGAGAGAGCAGAGAGAGAGAGAGAGAGAGATATAGAAAGGGAGCGAGAGAGAGAGCAGAGAGAGAGAGAGTGATAGACAGGGAGCAAGAGAGATAGCAGAGAGAGAGAGTGAGAGAGCAGAGAGAGAGCAGAGAGAGAGAGAGTGATAGAAAGGGAGTGAGAGAGAGAGCAGAGAGAGAGAGCGATAGAAAGGGAGTGAGAGAGAGAGCAGAGAGAGAGAGCGATAGAAAGGGAGTGAGAGTGAGAGCAGAGAGAGATAGAGCAGAGAGAGAGAGTGATAGAAAGGGAGCGAGAGAGAGAGCAGAGAGAGAGAGAGAGAGTGATAGAAAGGGATAGAAAGGGAACAAAAAGCCTTCACTATATCATCCTGGAATATCCCAGGCCTGAGGTCATCTGCCTTTGGCCTAAAGAGCAGAAACCCGGACTTCACCAAAGAAATCGGTAATACAGACATTGTCATCCTGCAAGAAACCTGGTATAGAGGAGATGGACCCACTGGTTGCCCTCTAGGTTACAGAGAGCTGGTAGTCCCATCCACCAAACTACCAGATGTGAAACAGGGAAGGGACTCAGGGGGTATGCTAATTTGGTCATTTGGTATTTGACCTAACTCACTCCATTCAATTAATCAAAACAGGAACATTCTACATTTGGCTAGAAATTCAAAAGGAAATTATCCTAACAGAGAAAAATTTCCTCCTGTGTGCTACCTATATCCCCCCACTAGAATCCCCATATTTTAATGAAGACAGCTTCTCCATCCTGGAGGGGGAAATCAATCATTTCCCCCTCCAATCATTTCCATGTACTAGTCTGTGGCGACCTAAATGCCAGAACCGGACAAGAACCTGACACCCTCAGCACACAGGGGACAAACACCTGCCTGGAGATGACAGCATTCCCTCCCATATATGCCCCCCTAGGCACAACTATGACAATATAACCAACAAAAATGGGTCACAACTCCTGCAGCTCTGTCGCACGCTGGGTATGTACATAGTCAATGGTAGGCTTCGAGGGGACTCCTATGGTAGGTACACCTATAGCTCATCTCTTGGCAGTAGTACTGTAGACTACTTTATCACTGACCTCAACCCAGAGTCTCTCAGAGCGTTCACAGTCAGCCCACTGTCTGTGAACGCTCTGAGTCACCCCTATCAGACCACAGCAAAATCACAGTCTACTTAAACAGAGCAATACTCAATCATGAGGCATCAAAGCCAAAGGAACTGAGTAACATTAAGAAATGCTATAGATGGAAGGAATGCAGTTTGGAAACCTACCAAAAAACAATTAGGCAACAACTAATTCAATCCCTTATAGACAATTTCCTGGGTAAAACGTTCCACTGTAATAGTGAAGGTGTAAACTTGGCAGTAGAAAATCTTAACAGTATATTTGACCTCTCAGCTTCCCAATCAAATCTAAAAATCTCAAATAGAAAACCGAAGAAAATTAACAACAATGACAAATGGTTTGATGAAGAATGCAAAAATCTAAGAAAGAAATTGAGAAACCTGTCCAACCAAAAACATAGAGACCCGGAAAACCTGAGACTACGCCTTCACTATGGTGAATCACTAAAACAATACAGAAATTCACTACGGAAAAAGAAGGAACAGCATGTCAGAAATCAGCTCAATGTAATTGAAGAATCCATAGACTCTAACCACTTCTGGGAAAATTGGAAAACACTAAACAAACAACAACACAAAGAATTATCTATCCAAAATGGAGATGGGTAAACCACTTTTCCAATCTTTTTGGCTCTATATCAAAGAATAAAGAGCAAAAACATATACATGATCAAATACAGATCTTAGAATCAACTATTAAAGACTACCACAACCCACTGGATTCTCCAATTACATTGAATGAGTTACAGGACAAAATAAAAACCCTCCAACCCAAAAAGGCCTGTGGTGTTGATGGTATCCTCAATGAAATGATCAAATATACAGACAACAAATTCCAATTGGCTATACTAAAACTCTATAACATCATCCTTAGCTCTGGCATCTTCCCCAATATTTGGAACCAAGGACTGATCACCCCAATCCACAAAAGTGGAGACAAATTTGACCCCCAATAACTACCGTGGAATATGTGTCAACAGTAACCTTGGGAAAATCCTCTGCATTATCATTA